>NC_045990.1:19819929-19912429 GCF_010909765.2 Amblyraja radiata
TCCACCTCCCTATCCATCTTGCCCCTCTCTCTGTGTCTGTCTCTCTCTCTGCCTCTGCTCCTTCTCTCTCTGCCCTCACTCTATACCGCCGCCCCCCCCTCCCCCTCTATAGATGTGACTGCAAGTTGGGGACTATGCGTCAGTAGATATGGTGGTTATGGGGTAAAAGGAGCAAATTAATAATGTTAATATAATATCAAGGGGGTAATAAGTGTGAGTGCGGGTGGGGAATAGTTAATAATAATAACTTTATTTATAAAGCACTTTAAAAACAACCACTGTTGCAACAAAGTGCTGTACATGACTAATCATGGACAAAAAATTATTACACGACAATAAAAACATTAAAAGAGAGAGTAAAAACAATAAAATTAAAAACATTAAAAGCACTAAAACAGGAGCAAAGTCTCAAGCAGGGTCAAAAGCCAAAGAATATAAATGTGTTTTAATACTGGTTTTGAAGATGGACAGTGAGGGGGCCTGTCTGATGTGTAACGGCAGATTGTTCCATAGCGCCGGAGCAGCAACAGAGAAGGGTCTATCCCCTCTGAGCTTCCGCTTAGACCTCGGTACCTCCAGGAGCAGCTAGTTAGTGTGTGTGACGCTGCGTGCCGCCCCCCCCCCCCCCCCACAACCGCACGTTGGGGCAACAGACCCAACGGGTTTGCACTTGTTCTAGTACACAATACAAATTTAACACAAACATCCACCACAGCATGGAAGGCAAGTCCTCCTCCATTTTCCCCCGTGGTCGGGACCTCAGTCCTCTGCAGTCGCCGCTGCAGGCTTCCATATGGTAAGAGGACAAGGCACACGTCCAGGTAAGCCCAGAGTCGGCTCTTCCCCTCCGGAGACCGCGGCTTTAGGTTGGTGTAGGGCGCAGGCCGGCGGTCGAAGATTTAAAGTCCCCTCCGCTGCCAGAAGGACCGCAGACTGCAGGGCCGGCGGTCGAAGCTCCCCTCCAGGGGTGATGGTAAGTAAGTCCACACCGGGTCCGCGATAGAAGTTGGCCGCGGGCCGGCGGTGGTGGCTTCTTCTTCTCCCGGGTCCCCCACGAGGGTCTCCAGGCTGCCGACGCCGCGCCAGCTGGAACTCTGCAGACCGCGGCTTCAGGCTGCCGGCTGCCGCGGGCCAGCGAAACGGAGCTCTCCCCTCCAGCGAGCCCCAGCGAGGGCTCGCCCGCTCCAAGACGAGAGTCCACGCTGCGCCCGCCGCTGAAGCCCCGGGCGCATCTCCGGGCATGGCCGCGCCGATCCTGATTGTTAGGCCATGGGGGAGGCGACCTGGAAAAAGTCGCCTCTCCGTGGAGGAGGCGACAGAATCGGTTTCCTCCTTACCTCCCCACATCACCCCCACACAAAACGCACAAAGAAACACTAAAAACATACTTTAAAACACACTAAAAAAAAAAAAAAGTTGAAAAAAATAACGCGCTGCTGACAGGGCTGCCGCCATTGCAGCGCCCCCACCGTCGCTTGTAATTGTTATAACTGTTGGCTCGTTCTGCTTGGAAGTCAGAGAACTGGTGAGAATTTTTCTGCAGCCATCTTTCCATGCGATCGTCCAACTAAGTTTCTTGAAGCACCTTTGATGTCTGTAACTTTTCCTTTTTCCTTTTTTTCCCTCTAAATTAATTGTCTCCACCAAATGAAAGTAGTCGTGTTTAGTAGTTTTTATGCATACCTTTATATGCAATGACTGATTGAAGTCTGCGATTCATGGACATCACCAGTTGCTGGGTGTCTCCTCTGGTGATGTTCTGCCAGGCCTGCATAATAGCCATCTTAACTTATGCTAGTTTTGGCGGCAAGTACCCTTTAGTTTTCTCTTCACCATATAAAAGTAATGCTCAATTGTGTTTGGGAACATTGTCTTTCTGTAGAATGAACCGCCGGCCAAAGTGTTTCGAGGCATTTATTTTAACTTGATAGGATGTGTCTATACACTTCAGAATTCATTATGCTACTACCATCAGCAGTTATAAAGTGAGCCAGTACCTTCAGCAGCCATACATGCCCAGGCAATGACATCCCCACAACCGTGTTTCACGGACGAAATGGTGTGCTTTGGATCTTGATTTAAATCTTTTTATTTGAATTGCACAGCGATTTGTATACATACAATGATAACAGACAGTGACAGTCAAGGCAGCATTGTGCAACAGTATGTAAGCGACCCTCAAAGCCCTTACCCTTACCCACCCGAATCAGGTCGGAACCAAACGAGGACAAACAACACTCACATACATACACACCCACACAAATATGGTAAGATAAACGAAACAAAAAGTACTAAAAAAAAAAATGATAATAAAAAATAAATTAAAAAAAGGGGTCACTAATAACAGTAAATAAGTAAGTAATTAAATACATATGTGTGTGTGGGGAGGGGGGGGTTAATGGGAGAGCAGCTGCAGTAGAGCAGAACAATGGTGGAGAGCACTCAGTCCTCTTCCGAGTCCGGGGACAAGTTGAGAGAGTTAACAAGTTCCAAGAAAGGGTTCCATGTACCTAGGAATATCTTGGTAGAGCCTTTGAGAGACAACCTAAGTTTTTCAAGCTTTAAATTGTAAAGCACCTCCTTAATCCAGCGGGTGTGTGTCGGGGGACAGGTGAGCCTCCAGTTAAGCAAGATCAGTCTCCGGGCAAACAAGGTTGTAAAAGCTAGAACTCGTTTCACCGCAACAGAGAGGTTGGTGTTGGGAGGGGTACCGGAAATGGCTGACAGTGGGTTTGGAGGAATAGTCTGGTCGTAGGCTCTGCTTATCAAGTCGAAAGCACTCCTCCAAAAGGCTGCTAGCTTAGGGCAAGACCAAAACATATGGCTATGGTTGGCAGGAGATTGATTACATCTGTAGCAGGTATCCCTAACAGCGGGGTAAATTCTAGATAATCTTGCATTTGTGTAGTGGACTTTGTGATTGCATTGGATTAGGCCATGACGGGCACATATGGAGGAAGAATGGATCAAATCCAAGGCAGAGTCCCATTGCTGGTCTGTTAATTTCGCATTCAGCTCACCCTCCCACGCAGCTTTTAATGAGGTATGAGGTTTCAATATTACCGACCCTAACAAGTTATACAAAAACAGAGATGCATTTCTTCCGGTTGGGATCTAGAGCTAAAATGGTATCGGTCAGGGTTTCAGGGGGGCGATTTGGGAAATGGGGGAATGTCTTCTCCACAAAATCCCTAATCTGGAAAAAAACGAAAAAGGTGGGAGTTTGGGAGGCTATAGTTGGACGAGAGCTCCGCAAAAGACGAAAAGATGCCATCCTTGTATAGGTTTTTGATACTACTGATACCGTTGCTATGCCAGGTTTTGAATGCGTGGTCTGTACTTGAAGGTTTAAATATGTGGTTTTTAAGCAGTGGGGTCAAGATGGAAGGGCCTTGTAAACCGAAGTTTTTCCTGAGTTGACTCCATGTCTTGAGCGAGAGGGACGCAATTGGGCCTGCACCCACAGATGTTATAGAAAGGGGGAGTTGGGAGCATAGGACAGACCGCAACGGGAGATGTGAACTCGCCTTTTCCATGTGTACCCAGGTCGGTAGGTGGTCGCAAATACTCATTCATCCAATAGAGGAGTTTTTGCAAGTTAGCTGCCCAATAGTATCGCCTAAAGTCAGGAAGGTCCAAACCGCCGTCACTCTTAGGATACTGCAGTATCGCCTTTCGGATTCTAGCCGGATTGCTACCCCATAAATATTTAAATATATTGTCCTTTCTGATTTATCAAAAAAAGATTTAGTGATAAGTATAGGGACGTGCTGGAAAAGATACAGGAATTTGGGTAGGACGACCATCTTGACCAGATTTATCCGGCCCACGAGGGATAGCGGTAAAACTGACCAGCGGTCAAAATCTCTTTCAGCTTTCTCAACCAGAGGCAGAAAGCTTGTGCGGAACATATCAGATAAGGGTGTTGTGATAAAGACGCCGAGGTAGCGAAATCCGTCCTCTGCCCATTTGAATGCGGTTAAAGAGCGAGGGAGCTGCTTGGCCAATGAGTTTATCGGTAATAGCTCACTCATTTCGTAGTTAAGTTTATAAGCAGAATACGCGCCAAGCCGTTCTAAAATATTCGTAATCACAGGGGGAGAGCTGACTGGGTTCGAGATGTACAGGAGCAGGTCATCCGCATACAATGAGACTTCATGCGTTGTGTCGAACCGTGTAATACCTTTAATGCCCATCTCTGAGCGTAACCAGACCGCCAAGGGTTCTATCGCGACAGCAAACAGAAGTGGTGATAACGGGCAACCCTGTCTGGTACCTCTCTGAAGGGGGAAGTGGGGCGACAGTGTGCCGTTTCTTTGTGCTGAGGCCACCGGGGACGAGTATACTAGACTGACCCAAAGAATAAAACTGTTACCGAGGCCAAACCTGTCCATCGCCTCATATAGGTACCTCCACTCGACCTTGTCGAACGCTTTTTCGGCGTCGAGGGAGACCACTATCTCCGGGGTCTCGCTACTCGGTGAATGGATGATGTTAAGGAGACGCCTAGTATTGTGGGAAGACTGTCGGCCTGGTATGAACCCTGTTTGGTCTAACGAGATAATAGAGGGCATCACTCGTTGAAGACGGAGCGCGAGGGCTTTAGAGAGGATTTTGAGGTCCACATTCAGGAGTGAAATTGGTCTATAACTACAACAAAGCAGGGGATCTTTCTCTATTTTAAGAATTAGGGAGATAGTAGCCCACGACAAGGTGGGCGGTAGGCGACGATGTAAAACAGCCTCATTGTACATGTCTCTCAGGACTGGTGCGAGGAGAGCAGAGAAAGCTTTGTAATATTCTACAGTGAAGCCGTCAGGGCCGGGTGACTTTCCGCTTTGCAGCGATGTGATGGCTGCTTGGACCTCAGCAACAGTTATGGGACCACCCGAGTCTCTCGTGGCTTCTTCGTCAATTCGGGGAAACGTCATACTACTGGGCATGTCACCTGCAGTTGGAGGGCAATCGGAAACGTATAGTTCTGCGTAGAATTTAGCAAATGCTTCATTAATTCTAAGAGGATCAGTATGAATCTCCCCTAAGCTGGATCTAATGGCTGGAATTAGCCGTGAAGTCGCCTCGGTTCTAGCCTGATGGGCCAAAAGCTTCCCAGCTTTATCCCCGGATTCAAAAAAGTGTTGCCTAGATTTAAGCAGTCGTAGCTTAGCTTTATTGTAGACGTGAGGTCAAAGTCTGTTTGTAACCTAAGGCGTTCTCTATAAAGGTTAGGGTCTGGGTCAGATGCATATTTGTCATCAATGTCCTTTATTTTTTGTAACAGGTCTGACGTTTGGGACCTCTCGGTTCTTTTCAGGTTGGAGACAAAAGAGATAAGTTGGCCCCTAATATAGGCTTTTGAAGCTTCCAGAGTATACCTCTTTCTATGTCCGGCGAGTCATTCAGCTCACAATATAAGGTGATTTGGGAGTACAAGAATTGCATGTAGTGAGCCTATGCTAATAATGAGGAGTTGAACCTCCACTGTTTAAATGGGTGAGTTCGTTTACGAAAGTGGAGATCGAGGGAGGTTGCAGCGTGAGCTGATATTACGATGCTATGATACTCGCTGGATTTCATTTTGGAGAGCAGTCTGTTATCTAAGAGAAAGAAGTCTATACGGGTATAGGTACGATGCACGTGGGAAAAAAAAGAATTTTTTTTTGTCGCGGGGAATGTAAATCTCCATGGGTCTGTGAGCCCAAGTTGTTTGGCAAAAGCATGCAGAGTCTTAACTGATTTTGTTAAAGTAGAGGCTTTGTTCGAAGGTCTGCCCAGTGTAGGGTCTTGGACCAGATTAAAATCTCCACCCACAATGACGTGGTGATTTTCAATATTTGGGAGAGATGTAAAAAATGTGGTTACAAATGAGCTGTCATCCCAGTTGGGACCGTAAATGCTGGCCAATATGACAGGTGTGTCTTGCAGTTTGCCAGACACCATGACAAAGCGGCCAGCAGGATCATCCACAGTTTTCTGTGGTTCGAACATAACGTTCTTACGAATCAGGATAGCAGTACCCCTAGCCCTATCATTAAATTTCGAGTGAAATAAGTGGCTAATCCTGCCTCTCTTAAGCCGTGTTACCTCTCTGCTACGAAGGTGGATCTCTTGAATAAAAAATGTATCGCCTTTGAGCTGTTGCAATTGGGCCAAGATCCTGTCAGTCTTGGTAGGACGTCCCACCCCCCTCACGTTCCACGAGACAAATCTAAGAGTGTCGTTTGTGTTGGCCATACTTAGCCATATCCGAACGAGTGGGCAGAGCGCTGTAGTACTGCAAGTCGAAACGGAAGAGCGCATCGAAACCAGCTGCCGAGAGTGGGGATGTGTGTGTGTGGGGGGGGGGGGGGGGGGGGGGGGGGGGGGTGGGGGGGGGGGGGGGGGGAGAAGGAGTGATTAAAAAAATAATATATATACATACACACGTATACACACAACAAACAAGTGGGACACATATCACTTAACCTTTGGATCTTGGACAGTTCCTTCCCTCCTCCATAGTTTGCTCTTGCCATCGCTCTGATGTAAGTTAATCTCCGTTTCATCTGTCCACAAGATCTTTTCCCTGAACTATTGGTGCTATTTTAAGTGCTTGTTGGCAAACTATACTCTGGCCATCCTATTTAAGCGGCTAACCAGTGGTTTGCTTCTTGTCGTGCATCCTCTGTACTGCTGTTCACGAAGTCTTCTGCGGACTGTGGTCGTTGAAATATCCACACCTGGCTCCCGAAGAGTCTTTCTGATCTGTCGGACAAGTGTTTGCGGATTCTTGTTTAGTATTCTTCTGCCAACAGCTGTTGACGTCTTCTTGGTCTGACAGTCCTTTTGCTTCTAGTAAGCTCACCGGTGCTCACTTTCTTCTTAATGATGTTTCGAACAGTTAATTTGGGTAAGCGGGAGGTATGGCTGATGTCTCTAACAGATGTATTCTTCTTTCTCAATCTCAGAATGGCTTCTTCGACTTGTATGGCACAACGTTGGGCCTCATGCTGATGAACATCAATAACAGTTTCCAAAGGATATTGGAAAAACTGGAGGAAAGACAAGGTGCTGAGACCTGAAAAATTACAAACGCCTGTGAAATCATGCGTGCCAAACATTATGGTGCCCTGAAATGGGGCGGTACTATGTATAAACACAGCTGTAATTTCTACTTGGTGAAACCAAAATGTATAATCATAGCCTTTAATAAAAACTGAAATTGCGCACTTTAACCACATTATTCTATTACAAATCTCAAATAGTGTAGCACAGAGGTAAATATATAAATGATGGAACTGTCGCAAACATTATGGAGGGCACTGAACATGCCATCGAAAAAATCACAGCTACTAATATCTCTGTCCACATTCAATTCCCCATTGCATCTAAAGAAAAACGGTCTACGTCATGAATATTTGACGTTTATCACTGATCGATTTCTCCTGATTAGGAATGCAACACTCCCGTGTAGCAGAACGCTTTCCATTGGACAGTACATCACTTTTTTGTTATTTCACAAATACAACATCAACCTGTTTTTTTAGTAGTAGAGAAGGTTGATAGAAGTTTGGAGATGTCGCTGTGTTATTAGGGCAAGGATTGCCCCGTTGCCGTTAGAAAACAATGCAAATAGCATGGAATTAGGTATGAGGAAAAACGGATGAACCCGCTAACCGCCCAATGAAAAACTTGCGTAGCAAACGTTATCAGTGTTTGGGCCCAACACAACTGCGATACGGTTCTACTCGCCAGAATCTAGGATTGCTGAATTCTTGTTCATAGGCGTGGAGGCCAAGAGGGATTTGGTAGAAATGATGAACACAGACAGTGTGGTAAGTGAGGAAACGTTTCACTTTTGAAGAATAATTCAACATAACTTGTAGGATTAAAGATTCATAGGGATGTGAGAAATCTGAAGGTTTGCAACTGGGACGAAATGTCCGAGGGGTGATGGAGGCAGACATAAGCAACACACTTGAGCGTACTGGAAGCGCCAATCCATCAAAAGTGCTGGTAAATAAGATACATATGAATGGAAGTGAATGTCGGCATGTAAATTGTAAACTAAATGGCCACATTGTGTGCATTCTGCCCGTGGTTTTTGCAGAACCAAGTATTAATACACCTGAGATTTGGAGACAAATGCACGAAATAAAACAAGATGATAAGCTCTGATAAAAAATGTACAACTTTGAGCTCAAACACATTGAAACTGCGATGAATCTGAAACTAGGTTGTGTTTAATATACAGTATGAGTATATGAGTGAGGAAGAGTTCCTGTTACACTTGCTGACGAACTGTTTCATTAGACTGGACACGTTGCAAGACTCACGTGGACAGGAATGCCGTGGGGAAGGAGCCGTGTCTGGAAATGTGACACTTGGTCTCTTTCAGCGACTCGCGTCGATGTGACGAGCTAATCTGGGAATGGAACCCTTCAGCACACATTAATTGTTGACCAATTGTTGTCTGCATGAGGAATAATGTTGGCGACTGACCGCTGCCAATAAGGAATGGTCAGAACGACGGGCGCCTCCTGGAACAAATCGTCCACAACGACACGTCATCAAAGCATGCACGACAACGTCAGGCACAACTTCGTGCGGTATAAATTGAACACAATTTATCCGATGAGATACCAGATCTCGTCGTATTACTTGAACCTGAACGGGAAGCGAAGATGAGAAACCTGCGTGTCGTTCTCTTAGCAATATTGCTACTAGTACATCCGTCCGAAACGGACTTTGACCATTCCGATGGTGAGCAAATACCTCTGCTTAGTTATATCTCGAGAATGCTGATCGATAGCATTGGAGGACGGTTGCATATAAGTTGCACCCTTCCCGATCTGAATTTAATTGCTGAATGTTTGAGGGGTGTTGGTTGTGTTTATCAGAATGTCCGGAGACTTGAATACAGACATGTCAACTCACGATGCTGCAGACCAATTGCCACACGTGAGTGTGATTTGAGACGATGGTGCTTTACATAAAGGTCATATGCAGCTCAGTGCACTGAAGCAACTTGCTTTCTTTACCCCATTGATTGTATTCCCCATATCTATAGCCCATTAATAAGCTGACGTCGGACAAGGTTTGGTGGGAATAAAAGAAAGCCGGAACATGCTTAACGGGTAATTGTGGCAATAAAGCGGACATGGATGGGATCTCACATCAAACATTCTTTAATTTGATTCCCCTCCTTTCCTCCTCCTGTATACATCCACCAATATCGTACCCCTCTTCGACTTCATATTTCGCTCATCGTCTTCTTCCTTAACAGACACCCATTTGTCTCCTCTCCATCCCTCACGTTTGACATTTTTTCCACCGAACTGACACGCCAAAATTCCACTTCTGTATCGACGTCTTTTCTGGTGCTTTGGCCCACCCATACATCGTCTTTCCAGGTTCTGTCGCTGCTCCATCAGTCAGAGGAATACACTTGATCCTTCATGTTGCCCGTCCATTCCCGATAACAGAATGCTGCCCGAAACACGGAGTCCCTGCAGAATTTAGCGTTTTGTTCAAATTCTCAAGGCACGGTGTACCCATATTTAACAAAAATAAGAATAATCTAAGGAGACAGTAGGACAACTGAACAGAAGACAATGCATGTTTCGAGTCAATGTAAGAGGGAAGGTACAAACGATTACTTAGCATCCGTAGTGTGACGGTTAGCGTGCGGTGGGGGGGGGGGGGGGGGAGGGGAGGGGGACACAACAAGGACCCGTCGTGCGGGCTCCCCCGAGAAGACGAATGGAGGCCCCGGCGTCGGGGGACCGCTGTGAAGAACAACGGAGACCCGGCTTGGGGGGACCGCTGTGAGGGACGGTGGGAGAACAACGGGGGTCCCGGTGCAGGGGATCGGGGAACTCAAGTTTAGAATCCTCTGACATAAATTGTGTTTACTTGTAAGTTTGTTTGTTCATTTGTTCCGGTGAAGGCGCTGTGTCAACGACAGCCAACCAACTGTCGCATGTCTTTTTCTTTTTGTTTTAACTTTATTTCCTTTTAATTTCAAGTTTCTATATACCTTGTGTGCTGTGTCTATCGGCTGCCAGGATGAATAAGGTTTATCACATCGTATCGTGGGGTATTTAACCATGAAATGTACGTGATTAGGGAGGGGTATGCAAATGTCATACCAACCCCCATGCGGTTGTTCCACGTCGCCATGCGTTTTCAGTTTGTCTGTGCTTCCTCTCCATATCCCTTGATGCCACTAGCCCCGAGAGCTCCATCCAACTCTCGTTTAAATCCATCCAGTGATTTGGCCTCCACTGCTCTCTGTAGCAAGGAATTCCATAAATTCACAACTCTCTGGGTGAAAACGTTTTATTCTCACCTCAGCCTTAAATGGCTTCCCCTTTATCCTAAGACTGTGGCCCCTGATTCTGGACTCGCCCAACATTGCGAATATTTTTCCTGCATCTATTTTGGCCAGTCCTTTAATAATTTTATATGTTTCTATAAGATTCCCCCTCACCCTTCTAAACTCCAGTGGATACAAGCCTAGTTTGTTCAATCTTTCCTCATATGACAGTCCCGCCATCCCACGGATCAATCTCTTGAACATACGCTACAAGGACGCCCAGGTCTCACTGTACCTCCCCCTTACCTAACCTAACCCCATTGAGATAATAATCTGCCCCCTTGTTTTTGCCGCCAAAGTGGATAACCTCACATTTATCTATATTATACTGCATCTGCCACGCATCTGCCCACTCACTTAACCTGGCCAGGTCACCCTGCAACCTCTTAACATCATCTTCACAGTTCACACTGCCACCCAGCTTTGTGTCATCCGCAAACTTGCTAGTGTTGCTCCTAATTCCCTCTTCCAAATCATTGATATATATGGTAAAAAGTTGTGGCCCCAACACCGAGCCTTGCGGCACTCCACTCGCCACTGCCTGCCATTAAGAAAATGACCCGTTCACTCCTACTATTTGCTTCCGGTTTGCCAACCCATGTTCTATCCATGTCAACACCCTACCCCAAAACCACGTGCTCTAATTTTAGTCACCAGTCTCCCGTGCGGGACCTTATCAAAGGCTTTCTGAAAGTTTAGATACACTACATCCACTGGCACCCCTTAATCCATTTTACTTGTCACATCCTCAAAAAAATCCAGAAGATTAGTCAAGCATGATTTCCCTTTCATAAATCCATGTTGACTTGGACTAATCATTTTACTGCTATCGAAATGCCCCATTACTACCTCTTTAATACTTGACTCCAGCATCTTTCCCACCACAGAAGTCAGGCTAACTGTTCTGTAATTCCCCGTTTTATCTCTCGCTCCTCTCTTGAAAAGTGGGATAACATTAGCTATCCTCCAATCCACAGGAACTGATCCTGAATCTATTTTACATTGGAAAATGATCACCAATGCATCCACTATTTCTAGAGCCACCTCCCTGAGGACCCTGCGATGCAGACCATCAGGTCCAGGGGGTTTATCATCGTTCAGTCCTATTAGACTACCCAATACTATTTATCGCCTAATGAAAATGAATTTCTGTTCCTCTACCCCCTTAGATCCTCTGTCCTCCAGTAATCCTTAGTGAAGACAGTCCGAAGTACCAATTCAATTCTTCTGCCATTTCCTTGTTGTCCATAATAATTTCACCCGTGTCTGACTTCATGGGACCCACTTTTGACTTTGCTACTCTTTTCCCCTTAACATATCCAAAGAAGCTTTTACTGTCCTTCTTTATATTCCTGGCCAGCTTCCCCTCGTACTTAATATTTTAACCCGTATTGCCCGTTTTGTTTCCTTCTGTTGTCCTTTGAATGTTTCCCAATCCTCTGGCTTCCGGCTACTCTTTGCTGTGTTATACATATTTTCGTTTAGTTTTATTCTAACCCTAACTTCTCTTGTCAGCCACGGTTACCTCCTACTCCCCTCAGAATCTCCCTTCCTTTTTGGAATGAAATGCTCCTGCGTCTCCTGCATCATGACCAGAAATTCCTGCCATTGCTGTTCCACCGTCATTCCTGCTAGGATCCCTTTCCAGTCTCCATTGGCCAGCTCCCCTCTCATGCCTTCATTGTCCCCTTTGTTCAACTACATCACTGCCACTTCCGATTTAACGTTCTCCTTCTCAAAAAGGCAGATTAAAACTAATCATATTATGATCACTACTCCAATAATACAATTTCTTTTTATGCAGATGATGAATTAATATACATCACGAATCCAGAAACTAGCGTACCATACCTGTTAAATCGTATAACTCAATTTGGTTCATTCTACGTATACAGAAATATTGAAATATTTTAAAATCAGGATAAAGAAATATTGGAATAAAAGTGAAATTATGTCAATAACGGAACTCAATTTACATGCATTGCAACAAATCCCCTTTAAAATAGTCAACGAGATATTTAAATATATTGGAATTTATTTGACTAAGACATATACTTCTTTATTTAAATTAAATTTCCCACATTTAGTGAATAAACTACATAAAAATATTCAGTAATGGAAACACTTCCGATCTCAATGTTTGGTAGAATTAATACTATAAACATGTCTTTCTCCCGCAATTGTTGTACCTCTTTCAATCAATCCCGATATACCTTCCAATTTTTTTTAAATGAAGTTAATTCCATTGTCACAAGTTTTATTTGGGATTATAAGAATCATAGAATAATTTTAAAACATTTATGTGAATCCAAGACGAATGGAGGATTAGCTTTACACATTTTTGTTTTCCTTCTGGGCAGCTAATATTAAAAATATGAATTTCTGGTTGGAAGAAATGGATCAGCAACCAGACTGGTTAAAGATGGAAAAGGAAGACTGCTTGCCTTTTAAAATTGGCTCGATTCTGTTAGCTCCCACAAAACTGAACAAACAAACCTATTATGAAAACCGTATAATATATAGTGGTGTACGAATTTGGAAACAATACATGGAAAAATTATGGAATTAAATAGGTGGGGCATCTTTATAGGAAAGGCATTTTTCTTTCATTTCAGGAGTTACAACAGAATTATACTCTACACTCAAATAACTTCTTCAGATATCTACAAGTTAGAGATGATGTTAAATCACATACAAAAGTTTATGGAACTAGAGAGCCAGAAACTCTTGATGAATGTTTGAATAAACATCCTAATACAGATAAATTAATATCACATATTTACAATACCCTTTTAGATCGTGAGGTCCCGTCGACGGAATTATATAGACAAACAAGGGAAAATGAATTAGACCAATCTACAATGAAAGATATTTGGGACGAAAGTCTACAACATATATATCAATGCTCGTTAAATGCCAGACGTTCTTTAATACAATTTAAAGTATTACATAGATTGCATTACTAAAACAAAATTAAATGGAATGTTCCCACATATCTCTCCTATCTGTGATAAATGTCAATACTCAGAGGCTAATTTAACTCATACTTTTGTAAATTGTATAAAAATCAAACATTTCTGGACGGATATGATAAGAATAATTTCTGAGGTTTTTAACGCCCAATTACATTTCGACTCAAAACTAATAATATTAGGAATATCAGAAAAAAGCCTTAAACTTACAACAAGCCAAATAAACTTACTTGATTATAGTATAATAATTGGGGAAAAAATAATATTCAAATTTTGGAAAAGTCCAACAAACCCCACAATAAAAATGTGGATTATGGTGATGTCGGAGACCTTACATTTGGAAAGAACTAGGCTTGTCTTAATTGACAAACAAGAATAATTTCCTAGAATATGGTCTCCATTTATTGACTTTTTGAAAGGTTTGAAATTGGTCCGGCACGGAAGTCTGACTGAAGCTTGAACCCAGTATTAGATGAATAGTTATGTTTTATAATCTACGGACATATCTCCAAAGATGTATTATCGGTAAATTATTATATTCTTTTTTATCGTGTTTTTCTTCTTCTCTCTTCCTATCTATAAAACAATATTAGAACATTTTCTAATAAAAATATTATTAAAAACAAATAAAAAATAAAACATTTACCTAGAAGTAAACTTAGATGGGCTGCTGAGTAAGGTTACCCACGACAAGAGGGATCTTGTGGTGTAAGATTGAAGCTCACTGACGGTGGCAGCATAGGTGGATAGTGTGTTAAAGATGTCGTATAGTTGGCTTAATGCCAGGGGTATTGAGTTTATGTGTGTGTTTTTTTGTTCGTCCTTCTTAATCGAAGAAAACCATGACCTCAGTGTTTTTGTTTGTGGGTCCGGAGGTGACAGGCGAGACTGATCCTCTCCCGGAAGACTCGGAATACAGTTGGGTGGGTGCCGCAGTAGAAGTTGAAGTGACTCGAGCCTTGCTCGCGGCGCGTTTCCTCAGAGCCTCTGCGATGCGCTTCCTCTCAGATGCACATGCTCCTGTGGCGATCTTGCCTCGCCAAGTTAACTTGCGCTTGAATTGGATTAAAGTGAGGGCAAGTTGCGCAAATCGTCAGCCTGACTCTCTCCTTCTGGCTTATCTGATTCCTGTGGCAAGACGTAGTCAAGACGGCGGGCGATAGGTCAGGATACAGTGGGTGGCCACCAATGTTCTACGTGAACATTGTGCCCTAATTACGCTCCAATGTGCTTTACTGGGTGCACCCTATTACCCGTTCGACTGCCAAATGGTGGTCTCTTACCCGTATTCCACCTGATCCAGTCTTCACCTTTCCTGAATAAGATAATAGTCCCAATGCAGTGGAGGTTTGCATTTGGTGTTTTCCTTCTCCCCACCAGGGTGTTATATGGACGACACCTGTTCGTGACTTTGTTTAACCTGGGGAGACTGGTGCACAGACTGGTCCTTGACAGATCTTGGTCAGGATCTGGTGGCAAGTCCAAGCCGACAGGAGACCCTTATAAGACGCGTATAAGATTTAGGGCGCCATGATGAAGATACATTGGACTTTGATTAGGGCGTATTCGGGGTAATATGTGCAGTCCAGGTCTTCCCATTACAGGACACATAGAGAATGGAGAGTAGGATTGCCAGATTGCTCCCTGCAGTAGGTGATTTCATTTACAGGAAGAGTTTCAGTAGATTTGGACAAATTTATCTGAAGAGAGACTTAAATGAACTACATATAATGAGCGGCATTGAGAGAGCTGGACCCACAAACACACACACAAACACAGATAAACACAGCTTCACAGACCCACACACACACACCAACACACGCAGCCACATTCCGAAACACACACACACACACACACACACACACACACACACACACACACACACACACACACACACACACACACACACACACACACACACACACACACACAAACAAACACACACACAGACACACACACCACACACACACACACCACACACACACACACACACACACACACACACACACACACACACACACACACACACACACACACACACACACACACACACACACACACACATGGATGTATTCACATTGTAAATGTAGGCAATTAATGAGCGAAAGTCCTGTTGGCGACCCTTCGGAAGACAATGTATTCTATACCTTTCTCTCCTTGTGATCTACGTTTGATTGCTGATGTTTTACAGCTAGTTTCTAGCATGTGCTGGGGATATTCGATTTTCTGCTGAGCATCAGAAAACCAATCATGTTGGTCACGCACGGTAGCATCAAGTGCGACATGATCCACGTTAGGTGTTCTGCAGTTTCATTCAGTGTGGATAGACAAATGAACCAAACATGCAACGGCCATGTTCTCATTGAGTAATGTAATATATGACAAATGTTTCGCAACAAGCCTCACATAATCTTCCGGATGCACACTGCCCGCAGTCGAAGGTGATCAACGATAAATTAAAAACGAAGCTGGGTCATTTGTTTTTGAAACAAAGACGAATGCATTGTGGAAAGCGAAAGGATTTATGGAATTCAGAATATTCCACAGCAACAATAATGGGTCGATGACAAACGGTACGCGGTAGCGCTATGATTTTTCGCCAGATTACTCACGGGTCTCCTCTGCTGCGATTGCACAGTTTCGTTCCGATCGGAGGTCTAATGTGGTACCGACGTTGCGCAGATCGATCTACTCTCCTGCCAGTCGGCACCGCTTGGGTTGGTCTTTTCTCCTGTCACTCCGCGGTATGGCCCGCCCCTTCCTGCGCCATCGCGTCTTTACTGGAGCTGAGTGAAGCTCTACATGGGTGCGGAGGTATCCAACAGCACACAATTTCTGGAGGGACCGGAATGGGCCCAACCCGGTCGGTCGCGGTGTCGGAGACGGTGATGTCGCCAAACGGCAAACGGAAACTCTAATCCCGGCGTAGCATAACGCCCAGCGACGAGCGCCCGCTGTGTGCACTTCGGCCGCTGTGAGTCCAAACATCCCGCTATTTGTCCACATCGCCCGCTGTGTGTCCACATCCCCCATTGTGAGTCCACATCGCCCTCTGTGAGTCCTGCAACCCTTTCGCATCTGGCCCTCCTCGCTGGCTGCTGCCCCCCTCCCCCGTGATACTCCCCACGGAACCCCCGATATTTCTCGGAGCTCTCTCCCCAACTCCACTCCCTCGCGCACCCCCCTCCCGCCTTCGCATAACCGCCGCTCCGCCTGCACTCCCCCCACCCCCTTCCCGTACCTTCAAACCCTCCTACCCCCCGCCAACACCCCTCCCCACTCACACACCACACTCTCCGGTTTCACAATGCTCGCTGACCCCCCCGCCCGCACAACCCCTCACTCGCAATCCCTTCGATATACCCCATCCTTACCCCACACCTCTGCCTCCAAAGACCTCCCCACACCCCTCCCCAAAACCCTTCCCCACACTCCCAGAAACCTTCCCCCATATTCCCCCCGCCATACCCATCCCACCACACCGCTTCCCCACACCCCTCCCACAACACCCCTCCCCATACGCCTCCCACCACACACCTCCCACCACACCACTTCCTCTAAACCCCTCCCACCACACCACTCCCCCAAACCCCTCCCCCACATCCCTCTCGCCACACCAGTCCCCATATCCCTCCCCAAGTACCTCTCCCCATACCCTCCCACCATACACCTCCCACCACACCACTACCACTACACCCTCCCCACCACACCCCTCCCGCACAACCCTCCCCCAGTCCACTCTCTCACTCCCCTCCCCCAAACATTCCCCCACACCCCCACAACCCTCCACCAACACCTCTCCAACCACAACCCTCCCCACACACCACTCCCCCCACACCCCTCACCCCATACCCTTCTCCAACACCCCTCCCCCACATCCCCCTTACCCCACAAGCCTCACCCAGACGCCCTCCCCACGCAGCCCCACATACACTACCCACCACACAACCCACCCCGCCCATACACCTCCCCCCACCCCCCTGCCCAGCACTCCCCCCATAAACCCCCCTTGTCCACACAACCACCCCATACCCACACCCCCCACAACCCCTCCAGCCCACACACCCACACCCCCCACACTCCCGTCAATCCTACAAGCACCCTCCCTCCCATAAACCCTCTCCCTCCCACACGACTTCCTCCCTCCCACGCTTTCCTTCCACCCCAAACTACCCCCACACTCCCCCACCACACCGCCACATTTCTCCGCTCCCCCAACCCTCCAGCCCCCACCCCCCCCCCCTACGCACACAACCCTCCCACCGACCAGCCAACCCTCCCCCTTCCCCCCACCTCTCGGGCTCCACATCGGTCGCTGCATCCTGCAACCCTCCATCCAACGCTGCCCTCCCCCCACCCCCACACCCCTCCGCTCCACTACCCATTCTCCCCCCCCCCACAATCTCCCCCACCCACACACCCCTCCCCCTACCAACAACCCCCACCCCCCCCCAAACCGTGTGGAGGAAGAGGGGAAATGAGCCGGGCCTGCACATTTAGGGGCTGTTGGTGCGTGGTGGAATATTGCGTGGGGGAACGGGTTGCGTTGGGGGAACGGTTTAGTGGTGGAATGTCCCATTGGGGAATGGGTTGTGTTGGGGGACCATCCCACCCGTGTGGCTAGGACCCAAGCGGTCCCACTTAGTCTCGTAATATATTAAACAGGACCGTGTATTTTATTAAAATGAATTGTTCCATTTGTCATTTTAAACCATAGCATGAGAGCACAAAGCGAACTTACGGAGATAATATATCATCCCGTGCAAATATTGCGCCATCAAAATATGTCCTCCTTTGCTGAATCTGACCATGTACTTATAATGTTCCGATGCATGGTAACCATGTTTCAAACCATCAAACTCTGACCTTATTACTAAAGGCTATTATGCATTCGTATTTTAAATGCCTTTCTGCCTGTTTAGTGACGCCTGTGTCCCATCTTGTGCTGTCCTTTGGAACAATACGCGACGCTACTCACAACTCACATCTTTCCACATTACACTCTGTCCACTGATATTCCAATAACTATGTGCAAATATCTATTGCCCTGTGCAGAAATGGAGATCTCTCATTGATATCTAAAATGTCAGCAGAGGTTTACACTCATTTTAAATGGATGACGTCTCAGAAACATGACTACCCGGTGCTAAGAGGAACTTACACGTACATCTGCCATATCAGACACACGTAAATATATATCAATCTGGAACATCACATTGCATAGGGAGGCCGCCTGTTCATTCGGGCCTTCAGAAATTACAAATATTCCACAATTACTGGATGTAATCGTAACGAATAACAGGGTTTGGACGAAGCTATTCATCACCAGGATTCAGGATAATCCTCAATGCACAAAATATTTTGTTTCAAGCAACCCGCGCTTTTCCTTGATTTGTTTTAATGATTTCTTTTGGACTGATTATTCAGTTTGTATTTTGTGTCGTACAGCATGGTGCAGATCGATGGAAGGCAGCTGTGTGAGCAGTTGCTCCAGTCAATCAACGAGGATCGGAACCTGCAACCTTTGGAGCGAATGTTGCCTCTTGTCAATATGACTTGAATCCTTCTTCCTGTAATTCAGCTTCACTTGGTTCTGGAATCAATTGGCACTCAAGAACAACAGCGTGGAATGATGTATGAATAAATAATAATTGTGCAAACAGAGCTCCGCTTCGCCTGCCTTCTCTTTTGAAGTAGCCTTCTGGAAGTAATGTTCATAAGGGAAGACGCGAGAATTAGGTACAACTGTCACTGCAGCATGTATACGCAATGGTAATAAATGACTGCGAGTCGTGTTTTATGCTCTTCTCTCTGGAGTTTAATTGCAGAATCTGTGTTGGTCAATTCCTTGTTCCAATACTCCCCACGTACTAACTTCAACCTCAGTCAGTTGTCCGTGTTTTTCAATATGCCATTATCACTGAAAAAGTGTTCAATTTGACGGTGCTGTCATAATATTGTTACAAATATGCCATTATCACTGAAAAAGTGTTACAAGTGTGACGGTGCTGTCATAATATTCATCTATCTATCTATCTATCTATCTATCTATCTATCTATCTATCTATCTATCTATCTATCTATCTATCTATCTATCTATCTATCTATCTATCTATCTATCTATCTATCTATCTATCTGTCTGTCTGTCTGTCTGTCTGTCTGTCTGTCTGTCTGTCTGTCTGTCTGTATGTCTGTATATCTATCTATCTATCTATCTATCTATCTATCTATCTATCTATCTATCTATCTATCTATCTATCTATCTATCTATCTATCTATCTATCTATCTATCTATCTTTCTATCTATCTATCTATCTATCTATCTATCTATCTATCTATCTATCTATCTATCTATCTATCTATCTATCTATCTATCTATCTATCTATCTATCTATCTATCTATCTATCTATCTATCTATCCGTGTGTGCGTGGGTGTGCGAGTGCATATGTGTTTTTTTCCAGTGATTCCGGAATTATGCAAAACGGCGAGAGAGAGAGAGAGAGAGAGAGAGAGAGAGAGAGAGAGAGAGAGAGAGAGAGAGAGAGAGAGAGAGAGAGAGACGCTCTTCTCTCCTCTTCTCTCTCCCCCGGTCGTCTGCCTATTCCATCTTCTCTCGATCTTCTCTTCATCTCTCTCTACTCTCTCTCTTATCTTCTCTCTCTCTCTCTCTCTCCGCTCTCTTACTCCTCGCTCTCCCTCTCTCTCTCTCTTTCTTCTCCTCTCTCTCTCTCTCTCCTCTTCGCCTCTCTCTCTATCTCCTCTCTCTCTCTCTTCTCTCTCTCTCTCTCTCTCTCTCTCTCTCTCTCTCTCTCTTCTCGTCTCTCGTCTCTCTCTCTCTCTCTCCTTCTCTCTCTCTCTGCTCTCTCTCTGCTCTCCTGTTCTCATCTCTCCTCCTCTGCCTAGTCTCTCGCTCTTATCCTCAATCCCTCCTCCTCCCCCACATGGAGTGCAGCAACAGTTGGACCTACTTGATGAGTACTGCCAAATTTTGGACCTGGCAGAACATCTAAAGAAAACCAGCATCATGATTTTTCGAAGAGCCCTGTGTGCAATAAAAAGATGATTCTACACCATCCAAATTCCAATTAAAATATGGCTTAAAATATTTGACAGTGTAATCCAGCCTATTGCGCTTTATGGTAGTGAAGTATGCGGTCCGCTCAGTCACCATAGTTATAGTAAATTGGAAAAAACATACAACGGAGGCCCTACATGCGGAATTTTGTCGGAACATCCTCCGTATCCAAAGGAAAACACCAACAGACGCATGTAGGTCGGAATTAGGAATATACCCACTGATAATCATCAGCTGAACATCCAGGGATATTCAATATTCAGGAAGGATAGAGAGAAAGGAAAAGGAGGTGGGGTAGCGTTGCTGGTTAGAGAGGAGATTAACGCAATGGAAAGGAAGGACATTAGTTTGGAGGATGTGGAATTAGTATGGGTAGAACTGCGAAACACTAAGGGGCAGAAAACGCTGGTGGGTATTGTGTACAGGCCACCTAACAGTAGTAGTGAAGTTAGAGATGGTATCAGACGACTTCCGGTGGCGCTATGGAGTAGGAGAGACTCGCGCCAACTAGCTCCGTGAAAAATCCGAAAAAACGGGAGGAAAAGACAGATCCTACCTGCAGAAACCGGGACCGATTGTTTTGAACTAAGCCCGTGACGTCATCAGGCGCGCGACACCGGCAGTATGTCGACCCAACATACTCCCCCCCACAAGGCAAAAAACGGCAAGACTAAAGAGGTAGGCCCAACTGAAGCCTCGGCCTCAGGTTTAACAGCATCCCGAGAAGACATCTCAAAGAAGAAGAAAAAGACTGAGATGGAAGAATTAAAAACGTTCCTTAAGGAGGAACTTAAAAATCTTAGACAGAACTTTCAAGAGGTTAAAGAGGAGCTAGCATCTTTTAAAAAAGAAATGAAAGACCGAATTAAAGAAGATGTTACAGAGATTGTACACGAAGTCCTTGAAGACTGGAAATTAGAAATGGAAAGAAATATGACCCAAAATGTTGAAGAAGTAAATGAAAAACTGAATAAGATGGAATCCAGATTTGATTCTAAACTCGAACCTATTCTCCTGACATTAGACCAACACTACAAGATTGTAAAAGAACTTGAGGAACTTGCTGAGACAAGCACCGCAACTACAAAAAAACTCATCACTGAGAACCAACGCCTATCAAAGTTATTGTATCAAATAACTGAAAAATGTACAGACTTGGAGGGACGACAGAGGCGTCAGAATTTAAGAATCGTGGGCATCCAGGAAGGCAGAGAGGGGACTCGTGACACCTGTGAATTTGCTGCAGAAGTACTGAAAACTATTTTGAACCTGGATCAGGCGCCATTACTTGCCCGAGCGCACAGAGTGGGTCGCCCAAAGGTGGGCGACCGACCAAGAATAATGATAGTAAAGGTCCAATATGACCATGTATTGGATGACATGATGAGGAAAATTGGTAAAAGCAGAAATCTTGTATATGAAGGAGACAAGATTAGCGTATTCAGAGATTACCCCGTGGAAGTTGCTAAGAAAAGAGCGTTGTTCACAGAAACAAGAAGAATACTGAAGAACATAAAGAATCTGAGATATGGACTGTTATACCCCGCAACACTGAGAGTCAGTTACGAGAAGAAGGAATACTTCTTCATCAAGCACACGGAAGCATTTGAATTTGCCAAGAACGTCGAGGACAAGATCGAAGATTGAAAAATATTCAACTCTTAACACCTACCCGGACACTGCTATCTCGCAGAGAAGATATGGAACTCTAAACTTTAAACTATTATATTTAAGAGTTGCCTAAAATTCGCAATAAGAATTGGGTATATTTCCTACAACGATTATATATAAAACTAACATTCTAGTACTAACCTCTAACCTCTAACAACTATTAATAATCAAGAATATTAACTAACACTAACTGATGATAACAAGATTATTTAGATTATTTAAGAATTAATTAAAAGTATGAAATATAAGTAAAGTATGATTCAGGTATTTTATAATGAGAAATGTCTGATGGCCCTTGCCCTGATGTTTTCGTTTTTGATTATTCTTTGATAAATGTTTAGATTATACAAAACTAATATCTCAATTTGAGACTACTAATTATACCATTAATGGAATATAATCAATATTTCTTTCCCCCCCACAAATTGTATGCATCGAATTGGAAACTTTCCTTTTAAGGAAAGCACGGAGCTAGTATTTTTATAAACCAAAAGCTACGGAAGTCCATAGATGCTTAGCCACATTAGGGTGGCTATCACTAACTGCACTAAATGTAGTTGTAGTTGCTTTTCTTTTTTACTTTCCACACTTTACTAACCCTATTAGCTATCACCTTTTTTTTAAAATCTTATATCACATTATATTTTGTATTTGGAATGGAATTGCATATTTTATTTAAGGAGATACGTTCGGATGGAAAACAGACGTGACCTAAAATTCATCTACCTGAAGTTCAAGTATAAGGTAGGGTTGAGTGTGCTGAATCATCTGCTCTACCACTTAATCACAAGATGCAAGACATGAATATAAAAATTGGGGGTGAGGGAATTACATTCTGTACTTGGAATGTTAAGGGAATTAATGAACCTATCAAGAGAGGCAAAGTGTTAGCACATTTAAAATCATTGAAAACAGATATAATATTTCTCCAGGAGACACATCTTAAAAAGGAAGCACAACATAGACTGAAAGCAAAATGGATTGCTAAAGCGTACCATTCTTCATTCTCACATAAATCAAGAGGTGCTGCAATATTAATTCGTAAAGGTATACCCTTTAAACATATATCAACGATAGAAGACACTGAAGGCAGATATATTATAATAATAGGGGAGTTATACTTAAAAAAGGTGACTCTCCTCAATGTGTATGGACCAAATTTTGATAGCCCTCTGTTTTTTAAGAGAATTCTTAACAATATCCCGGAAGGTACACAACAAAACTTAATAATTGGTGGAGATTTAAATTGTACATTGGATGCTTGTTTGGACAGATCATCAACTCAAAGAAAACTAAAATCTCGATCAAGTGAATTTTTAAATTCATACATTAATACCACTAATATTAAGGACGTTTGGAGAATTGAAAATCCATCGGGCCGAGAATATTCATTTTACTCACCAGTACATAAAACTTACTCAAGGATAGACTATTTTTTGGTAGATTCAAAACTTATCCCATTCACCTATAACTCACAATATCACAACATCATAATCTCAGACCATGCCCCATTAACATTTATGATCAAAGTAAACGGAATGGCAGAGACACAGTCACAATGGAGATTTAATCCCCAAATCTTAAAAGATAAGTCATGTAATGAATATCTAGTAAAACAGATTAAAATGTTTTTTGAGGCTAACGATAGCCCAGAAATCTCTGCCTCGCTTCTTTGGGAAACATTTAAAGCATTTGTACGAGGAGCATTAATTTCTTCCCAATCATTTTTTAATAAAGAGAATAGGGCCAAACAAAAGAAACTGGTAATTGAAATAAAGCAATTAGACACAGAAAATGCAGCAGCACCATCCACGATAAATCACAATAAAATTGCAGTATTGAAATATAAATTAAACAAGATTTATTCAGACCAAGTTATAAAACTTTATCAACATACAAAACAATTAAATTTTGAATTTGGTGACAAACCACAAAAATTATTAGCGCGTCAACTTCGCAAATTGGACGGGGAAAAAAAATATACAAAATTAGAACAGATTAGGGAGAAACATTAACATTGCCTAAAGATATTAATGATAGATTTCTACAATACTATCAAAAATTGTATTCATCTAAAATAACAGAACAATCAACGGGAATGGAAACATTTTTACAGAATTGTAAGTTTGCGGGTCTAGATCAGAAAGAGAGAGAATTGCTAGGGGCTGAAATTACGATAAAAGACATTGAAGAATCAATAAAGTCCTTAAAAAACGGAAAGTCGGCAGGACCCGATGGTCTAAATTCGGAATTTTATAAAAAAAATTATGATCTGCTTTCCCCACGCCTACAGACAATGTACAAATACGCATATACTCAACAGAAACTCCCAGAAACTCTAAATGAATCAACAATCATACTTATACCAAAAACGGACAAGGATCTTGAAGACCCAGGTTCATACAGAGCTATAGCCCTCTTAAATACTGATCAGAAAATATTAACTAAGATTCTAACTAATAGATTGAGCTTAGTGATCAGTAAATTAATACATCCTGACCAAACAGGGTTTATCCCCAAACGGTATTCATTTTTTAATCTGAGAAGATTATTTTATATTATATACTCCAATAGAATCCCCAACGCAGAGCTAGCAATTATCTCGTTAGATGCTGAAAAAGCATTTGACCAGGTAGAATGGCCATATTTATTTTCGGTGATGGAAAAATTTCAACTAGGAGAGAAGTACTGTACATGGGTTAAATTGTTATATTCTAACCCAACAGCTAGAATATTAACAAACAAAATGTTATCAACTAAATTTAATCTCTCTAGAGGCTGTAGACAAGGATGCTCACTATCCCCACTATTATTTGCTCTTGCAATCGAACCCCTAGCAGAAATCGTTAGAAACCATCCAGGAATATTTGGATACAATACTAGAGACACAAGGAATAAAATCTCATTATATGTAGATGATATACTAATATATATTACAAAATTAGAAACTAGTATTCCAAACCTATTAAATCTAATAACTCAATTTGGTCAGTTTTCGGGATATAGAATCAATTGGAATAAAAGCGAAATCATGCCAATAACAAAATTCAATTTACATACAATACAACAATCCCCTTTTAAAATAGTTAAAGATAAATTTAAATACTTAGGAATCTGGGTAACTAAGACATATACCTCTTTATTTAAACTAAATTTCCCACCCTTACTGAATAAACTACATAAGAATATTCAATACTGGAAAACACTCCCCATTTCAATGCTTGGGAGAATTAATGCTATAAAAATGATTTTTTACCGCAACCACTGTACCTACTTCAATTAATTCCGATATATATCCCAAAAACTTTTTTCAAAAAAGTCGACTCCATTGTTACAAGTTTTGTCTGGGATTATAAGAATCATAGAATAAGTAAAAAACATTTATGTAAATCAAAGATAAATGGAGGTCTGGCTTTGCCAAATTTCTTATTTTATTTTTGGGCAGTCCATATTAAAAACATGAATTTTTGGCTGGAAGAAATGGACCAACAACCAGATTGGCTAATGATGGAAAAGGAAGACTGTCTACCTTTTGAAATTGGACCGATCATATTTGCCCCCACAAAACAGCACAAAAAAACCTATAAAGAAAACCCCATAATACATAGTGGAATACGAATTTGGAAACAAATAAAAAAAGATTTAAAATTGAATAATATACCACTCTGCCTTCCCATTGTAAATAATCCTTTGTTCAAATCATCCTTTATGGACAAAGGTTTCACACAATGGAAAAATCATGGAATCAAAAATATAGGACATCTTTATGGGAAAGGTACTTTTCTTTCATTTCAAGAGTTACAACTGAATTATGGACTGCACTCAAATAATTTTTTCAGATATCTACAAATTAGAGATTATGTTAAATCTAATACACAAGTTTACAAGAATAGGGAATCAGAAATTCTTGATGAGTGTCTGAACAAGCATCCTAATACTGAAAAACTAATAGCTTATATTTATAACACTCTACTAAATAACGAGGTACCACCGACCGAACTACATAGATACAAATGGGAAATTGAAATAGGTCATCCTATCACAAAAGATATGTGGGACGAAAGTTTACAACAAATACATCAATGTTCATTAAATGCCAGACATATTTTAATACAATTCAAGGTCTTACATAGACTACACTTCTCTAAAATAAAACTAAATAGAATCTTCCCACAAATCTCTCCTATTTGTGATAAATGTCTACATTTAGAGGCTAATTTAACACATACTTTTGCAAACTGTATAAAACTTAAACATTTCTGGACAGATATTTTTGAAATAACTTCAAAAGTTATTAATACAAAACTGGACCCAGACACAAAATTAATAATACTTGGAATATCAGAACAAAGCTTAACACTCACAACAAACCAAATAAACTTCCTCAATTACAGTATAATAACCGGAAAAAATTAATATTAACATTTTGGAAAGGCCGTACAACCCCCACAATCAAAATATGGATTACGGAAATGTCGGAGACCCTATACTTAGAAAGAATTAGATTTGTCTTAATGGACAAACAAGTTATTTTCCATAAAATTTGGGCTCCATTCATTAACTATCGGAAGGGATAGACTGGCACAGCACGAGGACCCAGCTGAAACTTGAACTCAGGAACAGATGAAAAACTATACTCTATACTTTATAACCTACGAACCTATCTCCATTGATGTATCACAGGTAACCCATTCCACCTCCCTTGTTTTTCTGTTGTGTATTTTTTTTTTGCTTTCTTTTTTATTTGTAACTTTCTACCCTCTCTTTTTCTCGCTTTCTATAAAAAATAAAAATACTAGAAGCTGAAGTAATTGATAATGGAAAATTTTAATAATGTATGACTGATGTATATGAAAAGTTTTTTTTCTACTATAATATGTAACTACATTGTATAATATGTCTACTTCTAATAAATAAATTAAAAAAAAAAAAGAGATGGTATCAGACAGGAAATTAGAAATGCGTGCGACCAAGGCAAAAACAGTTATAATGGGTGACTTCAATCTACATATAGATTGGGTGAATCAAATTGGCAGGGGTGCTGAGGAAGAGGATTTCTTGGAATGTATGCGGGATGGTTATCTAAATCAACACGTAGAGGAACCAACGAGAGCACAGGCTATTTTAGACTGGGTATTGATTAATGAGGAAGGGTTAGTTAGCAGTCTTGTTGTACGTGCCCCTTGGGTAAGAGTGACCATAATATGGTTGAGTTCTTCATTAGGATGGAGAGTGACATTGTTAATTCAGAAACAATGGTTCTGAACTTAAAGAAAGGTAACTTTGAGGGTATGAGACATGAATTGGCCAGGATTGACTGGCAATTAATTCTAAAAGGGTTGACGGTGGAGATGCAATGGCAGACTTTTAAAGACTGCATGGATGAACTACAACAAAGAAAACGGGGAATTACAGACCAGTTAGCCTAATATCGGTATTGGGGAAACTGCTAGAGTCAGTTATTAAAGATGGGATAGCAGCACATTTGGAAAGTGATGAAATCATTGGACAAAGTCAGCATGGATTTACGAAAGGGAAATCATGTCTGACGAATCTGATAGAATGTTTCGAGGATGTAATTACTAGTGTGGATAGCGGAGAACCAGTGGATGTGGTGTATATCTGGACTTCCAGAAGGCTTTCGACAAGGTCCCACATAACAGATTAGTATACAAACTTAAAGCACACGGCATTGGGTGTTCAGTATTGATGTGGATAGAGAACTGACCGGCAAACAGGAAGCAAAGAGTAGGAGTAAACGGGTCCTTTTCACAATGGCGGGCAGTGACTAGTCGGGTACCGCAAGGCTCAGTGCTGGGACCCCAGCTATTTACAATATATATTAATGATCTGATTGAGGGAATTGAAGGGAATATCTCCAAGTTCGCGGATGACACTAAGCTGGGGGGCAGTGTTAGCTGTGAGGAGAATGCTAGGAGACTGCAAGGAGAATTGGATAGGCTGGGTGAGTGGACAAATGTTTGGCAGATGCAGTATAATGTGGATTAATGTGAGGTTATCCATTTTGGTGGCAAAAACAGGAAAGCAGTCTATTATCTAAATGGTGACCGATTAGGAAAAGGGGAGATGCAGCGAGACCTGGGTGTCATGGTACACCAGTCATTGAAAGTAGGCATGCAGGTGCAGCAGGCAGTGAAGAAAGCGAATGGAGTGTTAGCTTTCATAGCAAAATGATTTGAGTATAGGAGCAGGGAGGTTCTACTGCAGTTGTACAGGGTCTTGGTGAGACCACACCTGGAGTATTGCGTACAGTTTTGGTCTCCAAATCTGTGGAAGGACATTATTGCCATAGAGGGAGTGCAGGGAAGGTTCACCAGACTGATTCCTGGGATGTCAGGACTGTCTAATGAAGAAAGACTGGATAGATTGTGTTTATACTCTCTAGAATTAAGGAGATTGAGAGGGTAGCTGATAGAAACTTACAAAATTCTTAAGGGGTTGGACAGGCTAGATGCAGGAAGATTGTTCCCGATGTTGGGGAAGACCAGGACGAGGGGTCACAGCTTAAGGATAAGGGGGAAATCCTTTAAAACCGAGATGAGAAAAACGTTTTTCACACAGTGAGTGGTGAATCTCTGGAACTCTCTGCCACAGAGGGTAGTCGAGGCCAGTTCAGTGGCTATATTTAAGAGGGAGTTAGATGAGGCCCTTGTGGCTAAGGGGATCAGAGGGTATTGAGAGAATGCAGGTACGGGATACTGAGTTGGATGATCAGCCATGATCATATTGAGTGGCGGTGCAGGCTCGAAGGGCCGAATGGCCTACTCCTGCTCCTAATTTCTATGTTTCTATGTTTCTATAATCAATATCCAGAAAAGAGCACTACATTTTTGGAATCACCTCAATTCTAGCCCCCCAGATACCCTCCAGTTTAAACCCCTTCAAACACAAGAGGGGAGCCTAGAAAAGAGTTCCCTGTGTAAGTTGGTACTGAGACTAACTACCCCTATCCAGTTAAACCCTATCCAGTTAAATCCTGACTAGCCTCAGATCAATACTGATCCCCAATCACCAGTTAGAGTGAACCAATTTATCAAACAATGTAAAGAAACGTATTTGGAACATTGGGATAAAAAACCAAAAGGCAAAGCAGATTAGAATGTTACGGTGCCCTAAAAAGAGATTATAAATTGGCAGACTATCTCTCAACTGTTAGAGAGATAAAGTAGAGACAGACCCTCACCAAATACAGGTTAAGTGACCACTATTTGGCAGTTGAAAAAGGAAGACAGAAGAGATTCTGGCAACCAAGAGAAAACAGAATATGCGGCCATGTCACAACCTGAGAGACGGTGAATGACCAACATGCACATATGTACGCACACACTAATTGACATTAACTGACACTAAGTAATTAATATTGAATTGCTAAACTTGCTATTGTGTTGTACTGCTTACAGCTGCAATAACGTGTAGCAATCAATGAAGGGCTATATGCCTATTGCGAGTTTATATACAGTGACATATCTATCCATGCACTGTACACTTGTATTTATACTTATGCATCTTAAATATGTATGTCATGTTTTATACTTTGGCAATATAACAATGTATTTTTTTTATCATGCCAATAAAGTTTTTAAAATTGAAAAATTGAAAGAGAGAGAGAGAGAGAGAGAGAGAGAGAGAGAGAGAGAGAGAGAGAGAGAGAGAGAGAGAGAGAGAGAGAGAGAGAGAGAGCGAGAGAGAGAGAGAGAGCGAGCGAGAAGCGAGCCGATCCCTATCTAGAGCAGCTCGCTCGTCGCTAGTCGCTCGATCTCGCCCTCTCGCATGCTTCTCGTCCTCTCTCGCTCTCGCGGCTCTCGTCTCGCGCTTGTCTCGCTCTCTCTCTCCTCGCTCTCTCTCTCGCTCTCGCTCTCTCGCTCGCTCCTTCTCTTTCTCGACGACCCGACCATCTATCTCCGAAACTGAGAATAGGAGACAAAAACAGAGAGAGCATACGACCGAGCCGAGAGGGAGAGATAGACAGACAGAGATATAGGCAGATCGAGAGACAGAGAGTGACAGAGAGAGAGAGACAGAAAGAGACAGGCAGAGAGAGAGACACACAGAGAGAGTGCTAGATAGGTTCTTACGAGCAAGATAGGGTTCTTAAAGATAGCGGAGTCAGGGGATATAATGAGAAGGCAGGAATGGGGTACTGATTGGGGATGATCAGCCACGAACACAATGAATGGCGGTGCTGGCTCGAGGGGACCAATGGCCTACTCCTGCACCTGTTGTCTATTGTCTGTTGAGAGAGGGACAGATAGACTGGGAGAGAGAAACAGGGAGAGAGACAAAGTGAGAGAGACAGAGAGTGAGATACAGATAGAGGGGGAGACAGAGAGTGTGACATACAGAGAGAGAGAGAGACAGATTGAGAGAAAGAGACAGAGGGAGAATGTTGAGGAGTGCAGAGTGCTGGGGGTGAGGGAGAATGGAGAAGGATAGGAGTTGGAATAGGTATGACAAGGAAATGGAGGAGGAGAGGGGGAAGAGGGAGGAGGGGTGGAATGGGTGTGGGGAGGAAGCAAAGGAGGGTTGATGGGTGAGTGGTGGAATGTTGAGTTGGGGGAACGGGGCCCAATGGGTCACACTTTATCCATATAATTAAACGTTTAAACTTGACCACCTCCTGTTTGCGTTGTATATTGATTTAAAAAAAAAAACGCAACCACTTACTGCTGTGATTTTTGGCCATCTTACTCAGAGTCCCCCTCCGCTGATCAGGCGCAGAGGATTTTTCCCATCGGTTAAAAATAAAATACATATTTTAATTAAGGGAAAGAAGATTAGGGGTAACATGAGGGGGGACTTCTTTACTCAGAGAGTGGTAGCGGTGTCGAATGAGCTTCCAGTGGAAGTGGTGGCGGCAGGTTCGTTGGTATAATTTAAGAATAAATTGGATAGGCATATGGATGAGAAGGGAATGGAGGGTTATGGTATGAGTGCAGGCAGGTGGGACTAAGGGAAACAAATTGTTCGGCGCGGACTTGTAGGGCCGAGATTGCCTGTTTCCGTGCTGTAATTGTTATATGTTATATGTTATATTAATGTTTAACAATGTTAAGATTCTCTCTCCTGTCAATCACGCCATGAAAGCCACGCCCCTTCACGTGGGAGGGGGAGGGTCTACAAAATCAGGAAGTGTGGACGTGCCTCAGTCGCTGCAAGATGGGCGAAGGAGAGGCCACGACTCAGTCTGAGCTGTGAATCAACTGAACACGCGTCTACTAAACTGTGAGTGTGGTTTTATGTGGTTGTATGTGGTTTATTTGGAACTCTGTTTGGAAGGAATAAATGTTACGTGCCTTTTAACTGTGACGTTTAACGTTGCCTTTTAATTGTGCTTTTTTAACTGCGCATTTTAACTGCGCCTTTTAATTCCGCCTTTCAACTGCGCATTTTAACTGCGCCTTTTAATTCCGCCTTTCAACTGCGCCTTTAAACTGCGCCGTTAAACTGCGCCATTAAACTGCGCCATTCAACTGAGCCTTTCAACTGCGCCTTTAAACTGTGTGGCCAATTGAAATGCGCGGCTAAATGAAATGTGTAGCTAATAGGAAAGTGCGGTAATTGGAAACGTGCGGCTATTGGAAATGTGTGGCAATTTGAAATTTGTGACTTTTGCAACTGTACCTTTTGCAACTGTGCATTTTGCAACTGTGCCTTTTGCAACTGTGCATTTTGCAACTGTGCATTAGCAAGTGTGCATTTTGCAACTGTGCCTTTTGCAACTGCAGCTATTGGAAAGTGTGGCTATTGGAATGTGTGGCTATTGGAATGTGTGGATATTGAAATGTGTGGCTATTGGAATGTGTGGATATTGAAATGTGTGGCTAGTGAAATGTGTGGCTATTGAAATGTGTGGCTTTTGCAACTGTGCTTTTTGCAACTGTGCCTTTTCCAACTGTGCCTTTTGCAATTTTGACTTTTGCAACTAAATTTTGCAACTGCGCCTATTGAAATGTGTGGCTATTGAAATGTGTGGCTATTGAAATGTGTGCCTGTTGAAATGTGTGGCTATCGAAATGTGTGCCATTTGCAAATCTGCAATTTGCACCTGTGCCTTACGCAACTGTACCTTTGAGAAATATAGAAACATAACAAATAGATGCAGAAGGACGCCATTCGGCCCTTCGAGCCAGCACCGCGAGTCATTGTGATCATGGCTGATCGTCCCCTATCAATAACCCGTGCCAGCCTTCTCCCCATATACCTTGACCCCACTAGCCCCTAGCGCTCTTTATAACTCTCTTTTAAATCCATCCAGTGATTTGGCCTCCACTTCCCTCTGTGTCAGGGAATTCCCTAAATTCACAACTCTCTGGGAGAAAAGGTTTTTTCTCACCTCAGTCTTAAATGACCTCCCCTTTCTTCTGAGACTGTGGCCACTGGTCCTGGACTCGCCCAACATTGGGAACATTGTTCCTGCATCTATCTTGACCAGTCCTTTTATAATTGTATATGTTTCTATAAGAAACCCCCTCATCCTTCTAAACTCCAGTGAATACAAGCCTAGTCTTTTCAATATTTCCTCACATGACAGTCTCACCATCCCAGGGATTAATTTCGTGAACCTACGCTGCACTGCCTCAATCACAAAGATGTCCTTCCTCATATTAGGAGACCAAAACTGTACGCAATCCTCCAAATGTGGTCTCACCGGAGCCTTATACAACTGCAGCAGAACCTCTCTACTACTATACTGAAATCCTCTTGTTATGAAGGCCAACATTCCATCAGCTTTCTTCACTGCCTGCTGTATCTGCACGCCAACTTTCAGTGACCGGTGTACAAGGACACCCAGGTCTCGCTGTACCTCCCTCTCACCTAACCTAACCCCGTTGAGATAGTAATCTGCCCCTTTGTTTTTGCGGCCAAAGTGGATATCCTCACATTTATCTATATTATACTGCATCTGCCACGCATCTGCCCACTCGCTCAACCTGTCCAGTTCACCCTGCAGTCTCTTAACATCCTCTTCACAATTCACACCGCCACCCTGCTTTGTGTCATCCGGAAAATTGCTAGTGTTGCTCCTAATTCCCTCTACCAAATCATTAATATACATGGTAAACAGTTGCGGCCCCAACACCGAGCCTTGCGGCACTCCACTCGCCACTGCCTGCCAATCAGAAAAAGGACCCGTTCACTCATACTCTTTGCTTCCGGTCTGCCAAACAATTTTCTATCCATGTCAACACCCTACCCCCAACACCATGTGCTCTAATTTTGGTCATCAGTCTCCCGTGCGGGTCCTTATCAAATACTTTCTGAATGTTTAGATACACTAAATCCACTGGCACCCCTTCATCCATTTTACTTGTGAAATCCTAAAAAAAATTCCATTTTACTTGTCATATCCTCACAAAATAACGGTACTTTTAAATGCAAAAGAGGAATCTTCCCCAAAGAACTACCACAAGAGCACGTACAAGACACCGTGATAAAGAGCTGGGTAAAACTCTACAAACAACATCAGAAAGCTCTGAAGACGAAACTGAAGCTCAAAGATTTGCTACTGAAGTGGCTACAACGGAAAAAAGAAATGGAACAATCTATAAATGCTTCGGTAACGAAATAATTTGCTCAGATGCTACATGAGGTGATGTCTGCACTTGATACTTGTCTGACTATAAATATGAAGCTCGAGAATCGAGAAGTCATTGAGACAATCGGTACTCTAAGGAAACGTATTGATGAAGTTGAGACCGAATTAAGTGCAGACATCGGACGGGTTGAAAAGGAGTGCACGAAAAGCTGAACTCTGTTCTTCATACCACGCAAGCATGCAGCACTGCTATGAAAGAAATGGAAACCGCGAAGAAGGAAATATCTGAAGTGATAAAGAGAATGAGGAAAGACCAAGACCGTGTCTCGGGGCAACTGGCTAAAATGACTGATAAATGCCTTGCTTTGGAAGCCCGACCAAGACGGCAGAATTTAAGGATATTTGGAGTGAGAGAGGGAAGAGAGGCCGCAATAGATTCCCGGGAGTTCGCTGCCAACTTACTTAAACAAGTATTCAAGCTGCCTGATAAACCGAAAATAAATGTTGCACACCGGGTTCGAAGAGCTCAGTCGAGGCCAACGAAGCTGTAGATTCACGACGGCGAGTTAAATATATGGATATATGTTAATATCATGCTAATAAACTAAAACATCCGTAACCGATTCGGGAAGGTAAATTCCCAGCTAAGATAACAAGATTTAAATAGTTGGAAGGGAGCCGATTTAAACAATTGGCAATCAGCCAAGACTGTACGTTTGGTTAACCCCTTCCAAAGAGCAGGTTCTTATTTTAAGATACCGGGTTCTGATTGCGAAGTTAAATATAATAACTGTTGGTAAATAGTAAATGCATGGTTATTTGAATAATTAAGTAGATCCACATATTTGATGTTTCTCTATATTTCATCCGGTCTCGAACTGGCCCTTCTTCCTTTCTATAATATTTGTTCAAGGGTGCGGAGCTTAATGTAATTTAACATCTACCCCCTTTTGCAGTATCCTTTTTTTTAGATACTGTAATATCACTATTTAAATGTTTATGTCACCTTACACCTTTCTAATTTTTTCTCTAAGGTTACATATCCAATTTGCCTTCAGCCTGGTCTGAGCTTGAAGTTTCAAGTGTGTTTCCTGTAAAATCACTTAATGCCGATATAATGTTCTTACAGGAAACACACTTGATACCCCAAGCTCAGACCAGGCTGAAGGCAAATTGGATCGGCCAAACATATCACTCCTGCTATTTCTCTAAATCTGGAGGCACGGCAATCATAATTCGCAAAGAAATACAATTTAAACCAAATAACACAATAGTAGACAAAGAGGGGAGGTATGATATAGTTACGGGAGATATACACACTACTCGACGCTCCATGGTAAATATTTAGGCTCCTAATTTTGATAATGCGCAATTTTTAAATAAAATCCTGAATATAATTTCTGAGTACAATTCACAAAATGTGATAATTGGGGGAGATTTCAATTGCGTTCTGAATCTGGATAAATCTGCCTAACAAAAGAGAATTAATATAAAATCAAAAATCCAGTGCACTTTTAAATACATACATAAAAAACACAACTATAACAGATGTATGGAGGATTGCAAACCCAGCCGGAAGGGAACATTCATTTTACTCATCAGTACATGAAACCTATACACGTATTGACTACTTCCTCGTGTACACGAAATTAATTCCCTTTACAACTAATCCTAAATACCATAATAGTGTCATCTCTGATCACTCTCCGTTAATCTTCTTTCTAAAACTAGAAGGAATGTTCAATAAAAAATCGTGTTGGCTGTTCAATCCCCAAATTTTAAACAACCCGGACTGTTGCATATTCCTAAAACAACAGATGGAACTTTTTTTTAGACTATCGATACCCCACACATCTCACCCTCCCTATTATGGGAATATTTTAAGGCGTTTATCAGAGGTTCTATTATTTCATACCAAGCCTTTCAAACTAAAAAGAATAGGACGGAACAATTGCAACTAGAAGAACAAATGAGACAACTTGATTTAGAAAACGCGAAAGATCCCAACTATAGATAAACACAACAAGACAGCAATATTGAAATTTAAGCTAAACCGAATTTTATCTGCAAGAGTCATCAGATTATATCAAATTACAAAACAGGAACATTTTGAAATTCGAATATAAGGCACATAAACTTCTGCACGTCAGCTAAAAAAATTGGAAAAGGATCATACTATTCTAAAAACACATCAGATAAAGGTGAATTGCTAATGCTGCCTAAAGACATTAATCAAATATTTGCTCAATTTTATCAAAATGTATATAGATCCAAACAACAACAGACAGCAATAAAATTATAAACTTTCTGGACAACTGCAATCTCCTAAAACTTAATCCGTTGGAACAAGAGGAATTAGGAACACAGGTTTCAATCCAAGGAATAGAAGAGACAATTAATTCACTGAAGAATGGTAAAACACCGGGACCAGATGGATTCAGTAATGAATTTTATAAAATAATTTACGAGGTAATCTCACCACGTTTACACAAGCTTTACACATATGCATTTAAAGAACATACACTACCAGAAACACTAGCGCAATCAACTATTACACTCATACCCAAAAAAGATAAATACCTAGAAAATCCTGGTTCATACAGAGCTATTGCATTATTAAATACAGATCAGAAAACACTAGCGGAAACTCTGGCAAAAAGGTTAAGTAAATACGTTAGTAAATTAATACATGCTGAACTAACGGGGTTTATACCCAAGAGACATTCATTTAATAAACTGAGACGTCTTTATAATATAATGTATTCACATAAAATTTAAGAAGAAGACATATCAATGATTTCGATTGATGCAGAAAAAGCATTTGACCAAGTAGAATGGGAATGCACTGCACAGTACTGCAAACAGATGGGAGAGAACTTCATTTCATGGATAATATTACTATACGACAGGCCAACTGCTAGAATAATGACCAACCACATACTTTCTCCGAAATTTCACTTATCCAGGGGCAATAGACAGGGTTGAGCATTATCACCCATGCTATTTGCTCTTGCGATCGAGCCCTTAGCGGAAAGTATAGGAATGCATCCGAATATTCACGGTTATATTACTAAATATTCCCATAATAAAATATCATTATATGCAGATGACGTATTATTATACATTACGAAATCTCATTAGTATGCCAAATATATTAAACCTAATAGAGGAATTCGGCTCTTTCTCAGGATATAGAATAAACTGGAATACTAGTGAAATAATGGCGATAAAACCCTAAGAGTCGTACACCTTTTAAAATTTCCTTTTAAAATTACTACAGAAAAATTTAAATACTTGGTTATCCAAGTAACCAGAAAATATAATTCCTTATACAATGCAAACTTCCTGCCTTTAGTTACTAAATTAAACGCTTTGATTCAATTCTGGAAAAACAAACACTTCCGATGTATCTAATAGGCAGAATAAATGCCATAAAAATGATTTTTCTCCCACAAATTCTTTATTTATTTCAATCAATACCGATATATTGTTTGGATATGTTTGGACTGTTTGGAGTCTGTAGACTGCGCAATGTTCAAGGACTCGGCAACGGACTTGAACGAATACGCTACAGTCGTTACAGACTTCGTAAATAAATGTGTGGAGGACTGCGTCCCTACAAAAACCTTCCGAGTGTTTCCCAATCAGAAACCTTGGATGAACTTTGAGATCCGCAGTCCTCGGAAGTCCAGACACAGGGCATTCACGTCCGATGATACAGTGACCTACAAGAAGTCCAGATACGACCTCGGTAAGGCCATCAACAAGGCCAAAAGGGACTTTTGCTCCAAACTGGAGGATGAGACAGATGTTCGGCAGCTGTGGCGGGGCCTGAATGCAATCACCTCCTACAAGGCGAAACCAGGAAGCAGCTCGAATGTCGGCGAAACATCACTCCCTGACGAGCTCAATGCGTTTTACGCACGCTTTGATAGGGAGAATACTGATGTGCCTTACCGAGCCCCCATTCGCTGTGATGGTATTTCAGTCTCAGTCACAGAGGCCGACGTCAGGAAATCATTCAGAGGGGTGAACCCCCGAAAAGCGCCTGGACTTGATGGTATACCCGGTCGTGTTCTAAAAATCTGTGCCGACCAACTGGTTGGAGAATTTATGGACATTTTCAACCTCTCACTTCTGAGATCTGAGGTCCCCACCTGCTTTAAAAGGGTATCAATTATACCAGTACCCAAGAAGAGTAAGGTGACGTGCCTCAATGACTATCGACCAAGGGCACTAACTCGGTGGTGATGAAGTGCTTTGAGAGGTTGATCATGGAGCAAATCAACTCCTACCTCGACAAAAACCTGGACCCACTGCAGTTCGCTTACCGCCACAACAGATCAACGGTGGATGCGATCTCGCTGGCTCTCCACTCCGCTCTGGACCACTTCGACAAAAAAAACCTCTTATGTCACGATGTTATTCATCGATTACAGCTCGGCATTTAACACGATCATACCCTCCAATCTGGTTACCAAACTCGCAGAACTGGGTCTCTGCGCATCCCTCTGCAATTGGATCATCGACCTCCTCATTCACAGACCACAGTCTGTTCGAATTGGTGGAAATGTGTCAGCCACGATAACAATCAGTACGGGAGCACCTCAAGGTTGCGTGCTCAGCCCCCTGCTGTACTCACACTATACTCATGACTGCGTAGCCAGTCACAGTGCGAACCCCATCATCAAGTTCGCTGACGACACCACTGTTGTGGGACTTATCATTGATGGGGGTGAGTCAGAGTATAGAAGACAGATCGAGCAACTGTCCATATGGTGCCAGCGCAATAATCTGGCCCTCAACACCAGCAAAACCAAGGAACTGATTGTGGACTTTGGAAGGAGTAGGAGGGGGACCCACAGCCCCATGTATATCAACGGGTCGATGGTTCAAAGGGTCAAGAGCTTCAAATTCCTGGGCGTTCACATCTCTGAAGATCTTTTCTGGTCCGAGAACACTAATGCAATTATCAAGAAAGCTCATCAGCGCATCTACTTCCTGAGAAAATTACAGAGAGTCGGTTTGTCACGGAAGACTCTCTCTAACGTCTACAGGTGCACAGTAGAGAGCATGCTGACCGGTTGCATCGTGGCTTGGTTCGGCAATTTGAGCGCCCTGGAGAGGAAAAGACTACAAAAAGTAGTAAACACTGCCGAGTCCACCATCGGCTCTGACCTTCCTTCCATCGAGGGGATTTATCGCAGTAGCTGCCTCAAAAAGGCTGGCAGTATCATCAAAGACCCACACCATCCTGGCCACACACTTATCTCCCTGCTACCTTCAGGTGGAAGGTACAGGAGCCTGAAGACTGCAACAACCACGTTCAGGAATAGCTCCTTCCCCACAGCCATCAGGCTATTAAACCTGGCTCGGACAAAACTCTGATTATTAGTAACCCATTATCTGTTATTTGCACTTGATCAGTTTATTTATTCATGTGTGTATATATTTATACTATGGTATATGGACATACTTATCTGTTTTGTAGTAAATGCCTACTGTGTTCTGTGTGCTGAAGCAAAGCATAAAGTTCATTGTCCTATACAGGGACACATGTCAATAAACTCACTTGAACACATGAACTTGAACTTGAACTTGATATCTACCTAAAATTAAAAGACAACTTGATTCCCAGAGTACAAATTTTATTTGGGACTCCAAATCACACAGAATTCATAGACGACATTTATGTAAACCCAAATATTTGGTGGACTGACACTCCACAATTGTTTGTACTATTGCTGGGCAGTGAATATTAAAAAATGTAATTTACTTGTTGGACAACTCAGCCCAACAGGTAGACTGGATAGGAATGGAGAGAGAGGATTCTGGATCAATAAAGAAACGCTCCAAATCATTATATGTGATTTTCATTTTTGCAGGGTAAATTATCCATATCTTAAGTTCGGGATTCTTTTAAGGATCAATCTTGTCTTTGTAAAACGGGGACGTTTCTTCGTCACTTCTGCTGGGTAATCTCTAAAGAATCGTACGGTTTCACCATCAAACATCAGATTGATTTCGAATGGATTTTTTTTCATACTATCTTCAAGAGCCGCTATGTCATGAAGTTTCACTATAATCTGTCTTGGTTGGGCTCCTGGCCTTGAATGGGCTCTCTGAACTGGGTGTGCAACATCTACTTTCGGTTTTTCAGACAGCGTTAGTATTTGTTTAAGTAAGTTGGCAGTGAAATCCCGAGGGTTCATTCCAGTCTCCTTTCCATCTCTCACTCCAACACTCCTTAAATTCTGCCGTCTTGATCGAGCTTCATGGTCGAGGCATTTGTCGGGCAGTCTAACCAATTGCCCAGAACCTTGGTCTTGATCTTCTTTCATTCTCTTCATCTCTTCGGACATTTACTTCATCGCTGTTTCCAGATATCTAATAGTAGTGCTGTGTTCTGCAGAAGTAGTGAGAACAGGCGCCAACTTTTCACTGTAATCATCTTCTACCTGTTCAATTCCTGCTTTTAGCTCGGTCTCCACGTCCTCAACACTTTGTTTTAGAGTACCAACTGTCTTAATAACGTCGTTATGCCTGAGCTTCATACTTGTAGCCAGTGCAGAAATATCCTTATGTAGCATATCCGCAAAGTATTTTGCCACAGCTGCTCTTAAATACTGTTCCTGTTCATTTACCTTAGTTTCCATTTCAGCAATAAATCTTCGACCTTCAGTTTCTACTTGAGACCTTTATGGTGTTGTTTGATGTGTTTTCCCATCTCTTTAGCATGCAGTCTAGTCAGAGGTCTTGAAGTGGGCCGTTTGCGTAAGTTCCTTTTTCGCTTTTAAATGTGCCGTTATTCCCCGTTATTTTGCGGCGATTTCTGATGACGTCACTTACGCGACGCCAGGCTTCCACGGTGAGTATTTTTTAATCGGACCCGTCTTCTTTTGAAGGCTTTTTAACGCTTTTAGCGCATTTGTCGGGAGCGGAGCTGAATGCTGCGCCTATCACTGCTGCATGGCGCCACCGGAAATCCTCTTCATGTTGCATTCTATTGTGTATTTTGCTCTTTATGATTGTGTGGCTACATGGTACACCAAATTTCACTGTACCTTAATTGGTGCGTCTGGCAATACACGTGATTTTGAACTTGAACTTGAAGGCAAATCCCTTTCGTTGCTGCAGGAGCAGCGAACACCATCTGGGATTGCGTGCGAAGGTCAGCAGCTCGCAAGGGAACGCTGGAGAGCCGCGATAGGCAGGCGAAGAGGTGGTGACGCAGCAGTTTTTCGGGGAAGCCGCCATTATCAATGCTCGAGTGTACAAAACTTACCACCCTCCCACGGACTGTTCCATATTGTTTTTGTGCCTCATGCATCGTGTAAGTGTTATGTTTTAATTGTGGTAGGTATGTTACAATACTTACCTTCAGCGGCGCTGCAATTCTGCCGCTGGCCGTGTGCGCGATTTTGGAGCCTTTTGGGGGAGGGGGGGGGGGGGGGTTAAACTCGGGTTTTCCTACCTTGTCCTGCAATATATTTGGTTGAGGTGCAAGCTTTTGCTGAATAATCGTTCCGACGGCCGTACTGTGTTTTTGTTTTAATCGCCCGGCAAGTTCAGCGAGTAATTTTAAAATCAGCTTCTAAAGCCGTCAACGCCGACAACGGGGACGGATTTCAGGTACCGGACAGGTAAAAGAAAGCCGTTTATTTTTTTGTATAAAAGTGCTCGTTAAGATGCCTTTAATTCACATTTTAAGTTGCGAAACGCTGATTTTCTCCCCATACGAACCGGCAGTATTTTTCCTGCCGATATGGGGTATACAGTCACCGCAAACCGCAACGTTCCAAATGATCGCGTTCCAGAAAAACCCACTCGCAAAATGATTTAAATGGCCATTAATTTACAGGTATTAAACATTAAATTCCTTCAATTTGGCCTATAAATCCATGACAATGAGATTGAAAAATTATGTTACATTGTGAATTATTGCGTGAATGTTATTTGGACACTTAGGCTATTTAAACATGTTAATCTATTCTTAAGAAATTGATAGATGTTTAGATCTAGTAATTGAATTTTGTAATTAGCTACAATTAGGTAACTAACGAATTATTTGCTTTAATTTCAAGTTATCTAAGTAAGATTGTTTCATATTTGTTTCAGTATGCTTCAATCTATAATAACTGAAAACTTATTTCAGTTCACTTAATTTTTAAGAAAGTTATGGGGTTTTGACTGTCCACGATCACAGCTTTTTTGTTAAGTCAATGGAAAAGCAATAGGGAACGATATGCGATATTTCCGAGTATGAAAATGGCCATAACTCTTTTAATACTGAAGATATGAAAATTAATTAGGTGTCAACTTAAACTTATTTTTATTCTTTATCTGATGGGATAAATTACAGACTAGATATTTAAAATCTCAAAATGTTGTAACGTTGCTAATTGTAGTGCTTGATACCATGCAGGGTCAATGTTCTGGGGAGAGGGGCCTTCCAGGAACTATGCAGAGGCGGCAGCTTCAGCTGCTTCGACTGCTCCTCTGGGTACCCGCAGGCGACCCGTACATGGGAAAGATGTTTGAGAAGGCGATGTTCTTCCTCGAGTCTGTTCAATGGGTGAACGCTGTCGTGAGTAAAGAGATCTCAGTGGGGGGAATGTTCCTGCAGGTCGAGCCCTTGGCGACCACCGCGCAGTGGGTCGTCGTCTGCAACGTCCCACCGTGCATCACAAACAAGGCCCTCCTTCCCACCACACACCCGGGGAGGATACTCACAGACATCACCGCAATATCACAGGGATTCCGCAGGAAGGAGCTGCGCCACGTTCTTTCCATCCACCGCCAGCTGACGATGTTGCTCGAACGAGAGGAGGTAGTTGACGAGCGAGTCAGTTTCCAGCAGGATAGGTGTGATTTCACCGTCTACTGGACATCGGAGTGCCCAAGGTGCCATGCCTATAAGTAAGTGGGGTGTACTCGGAGGAATTGCGCCAGGTCCCGGGTGGAGGCCTCCACCTCCTATGCCAATAACCCCCACACCTGCTCTAACCCCTCTTTTCATCGAGGCACAGAACGCTGGGGTTGTGCAGAGGGCGGGTGAGGGTGGGAGGTTCAAAAGCGGGGTGGCAAGGTGGCAATGAACATTAAACACATGATGAAGAATACTGCCAGTTACAAGTACGTCACACCCTCCCCGTCAACTCCCGTTAGGATGTCTATAACTCCATTAATCCAGCCATAGATGAGTTGAGATCGGGTGGGGATCGGTCGGGAAGAGGGGCTGCAGCAAAGGAAGATTGCTCAGGTGACCACAGATTATGTGAGCTCCTCCACGTTATATTCTGGACGGCCGAATGGTGAACTAGACTTACACACTGATTGCCTGGATCACGAGAAAGAGATTTATTACCCAGCATTCCCTGCTTATACTAAACACCAACTCATTAACATACGCATGAAAAGTATGATTACATTGCTCAGCTCTCCTTTTTTAAAGTATTAAATCTAAGTATCCAGTTATAATTTTGTTGTTTTGATACTTGATTTAAACCAATACTTGTTTTTGCTCAACTCTCAAGGGCAAAATCGGTTGAACTAGACTTGGGCCAATTCTAAGCCTTCTCTTCATCAACAGTCTGCAGGTCAGTAACCTGTTGTGTGCTGTGTGGTTCTGTATTCTGCAAAACCTGTTTGTTGAGAGCATATTTGGGAACTCTACCAGACCTTTCCGCCGTCCTATTGTAGGCTAGATGATATGGGGGAACAAGTGTGTGTTTTGCACCATTCCGATGCATGAACTCTTTGAACCGTTCTTAAAGAAACTGAAGCCATTTATCAGAAACAAGTTATTCCGGTTAACCGTGGCATGCAAAATATTCTCAACTCATCTATGGTACACTCAGTAGTAGTGCTTGACCCCGTATGCTTAACCTCAATCCATTTGGAATGAATATCTACTAGTACCAGAAAGTGATCATTACCCTTTTCACAAAAATCTACATGGACACTCTGAAAACGAGGAAGATGCGTGAACTTCCGGGAAAACGAGAGTTTCCTGGACAGGACCTACAGGGAGGTAGTCACGCCGATGATACGGGAAGAACCAAGGTGTGTGACGGAGAGAAAGGGTGGAAATCATGGAGTGCCGAAGACCCAGGTAGCTGTGCCGAATGAAACCAGGTACGCCCTCTTGGGAACTGTCCGGGAAGACGATGTTTCCAGTCCGAGCGGCGGACACGTCGGTGGCTCCAATCCTAGAGATGGGACTCGACCGGCGAGACCGACGTCGGGCAGAGCCCTACTGGTGGTGACTCCATTGTCCGAGGAGCGAACAAGAGATTCTGTGGCGGCAGACGAGAAGCAAGGATGGTCTGTTGCTTCCCTGGTGCCAGGGTTCAGGATGTCTCGAGCCGAATTTGGAACATCCTCGTGAGAGAAGATGTAGTAGTTGTGCACGTAGGCACAAACGACATCGGGAAGAAGCGGAAGGAAGTTCTCCACCATGACTTCAGAGAGTTGGGAAGAAGACTGAAATGCCGGACCTCTAGGGTGGTTATGTCTGGATTGCTTCCATTACCACGTGCTAGTGAGGACAGCAACAGGGAGATAGGGGGGTCTGAATGTGTGGCTAAGGGGCTGGGGCAGAGAGCAAGGATTTCGATTTATAGACCACTGGACTCTTTCTGCGGTAGGGGGTGACCTGTACAAAAGGGACAGGTTAGACCTTAACTGGAGAGGGACTGACATTCTGGCAGGCAGGTTTGCTAGGGCTACACTTGTGGGTTTAATCTAAACATGGGGGGGATTGACAAATTGGGAGTATTAAGATGGCGTAGAAGTGGAAGTGACTACAGGAAAAATTACAAAAGATTCTCGAATTAATGGGAAGGAAAACTCGAGAATGGACAACAGAGGGAAGCCAAGGCCAATTGCGAGCGCTGCGATGGGGGAAGTGAATACGGAGATCAAAGTGCTGTATATGAAGGCGCAAAGTATAAGGAATAAGTATAAGAAAGTGGACGAGCTTGGGGCTCAGTTATTAACTGGCAAGTATGATGTGGTGGGAATTACTGAGACCTGGCTGCAAGGGCCAAGGCTGGGACTGAATATTCAAGGGTATACTTCCTATCGAAAAGACAGACAGGTGGGCAGAGGGGGTCGGGTTGCCCTGTTGGTGAGGAATGAAATTCGGTCCCTTGCAATGGGTGACATTGAAACAGGAGATGTGGAGTCAGTATGGATAGAACTAAGGAATTGTAAGGGTAAAAAGACCCTAATGGGACTAATCTACAAGCCCCCAAACTGTAGCCTGGACATCGGGGCAAGTTGAATCATCAGGAGTTAGCATTGGCGTGTAGCAAAAGCAATGCAGTGGTTGTTATGGGAGATTTCAACATGCATGTAGACTGTGAACATCCGGTTGGTACTGTACCCCCAAGAAAGGGACTTCGTGGTGGATTCTTAGAACAGCTTGAATTGGATCTTATCAGGGAGAAAGCAATTCAGGATTTAGTGTTATGAAATGAACCGGATTTGATAAAGGACCTCGAGGTTAGTGAGCCATTAGGAGGCCATGGTCAGGTTTAATATACAATTTGAGCGGGAGAACGGTAGATCGGAGGTGTCAGTTTTGCAGTTGAATAAATGGGGCTATGGGGCCTTGAGCGAGGAGCTGGCCAAAGTTGACTGGAAATAAACAATAGCAGGGATGACAGTGGAACAAAAATAGCAGGTGTTTCTAGGAATAATACAGAAGGTGCAGGATCAGTTCATTCCTAGGAGGAAGAAATATTCCAAGGGGAGAAAGTGACGACAATGGCTGAACAGGGAAGTCAGGGACAGTATAGAAATTAAAGCGAAGAAGTACAACGTAGCAAAGATGAGCGGGATGCAAGAGAATTGGATAATGTTAAAAGAACAACAGAAGATAACCAATAAGAAAATACGGTAAGAAAAGATGAGGTACGAAGGTAAGCTAGCCAAGAATATAAAGCATGACAGTAAAAGCTTCTTTAGGTATGTGAAGAGGAACAAATTAGTTAAGACCAAAGTTGGACCCTTGAAGACCGGACAGGTAAAAGAAAGCCGTTTATTTTTTTGTATAAAAGTGCTCGTTAAGATGCCTTTAATTCACATTTTAAGTTGCGAAACGCTGATTTTCTCCCCATACGAACCGGCAGTATTTTTCCTGCCGATATGGGGTATAAAGTCACCGCAAACCGCAACGTTCCAAATGATCGCGTTCCAGAAAAACCCACTCGCAAGATGATTTAAATGGCCATTAATTTACAGGTATTAAACATTAAATTCCTTCAATTTGGCCTATAAATCCATGACAATGAGATTGAAAAATTATGTTACATTGTGAATTATTGCGTGAATGTTATTTGGACACTTAGGCTATTTAAACATGTTCATCTATTCTTAAGAAATTGATAGATGTTTAGATCTAGTAATTGAATTTTGTAATTAGCTACAATTAGGTAACTAACGAATTATTTGCTTTAATTTCAAGTTATCTAAGTAAGATTGTTTCATATTTGTTTCAGTATGCTTCAATCTATAATAACTGAAAACTTATTTCAGTTCACTTAATTTTTAAGAAAGTTATGGGGTTTTGACTGTCCACGATCACAGCTTTTTTGTTAAGTCAATGGAAAAGCAATAGGGAACGATATGCGATATTTCCGAGTATGAAAATGGCCATAACTCTTTTAATACTGAAGATATGAAAATTAATTAGGTGTCAACTTAAACTTATTTTTATTCTTTATCTGATGGGATAAATTACAGACTAGATATTTAAAATCTCAAAATGTTGTAACGTTGCTAATGGTAGTGCTTGATACCATGCAGGGTCAATGTTCTGGGGAGAGGGGCCTTCCAGGAACTATGCAGAGGCGGCAGCTTCAGCTGCTTCGACTGCTCCTCTGGGTACCCGCAGGCGACCCGTACATGGGAAAGATGTTTGAGAAGGCGATGTTCTTCCTCGAGTCTGTTCAATGGGTGAACGCTGTCGTGAGTAAAGAGATCTCAGTGGGGGGAATGTTCCTGCAGGTCGAGCCCTTGGCGACCACCGCGCAGTGGGTCGTCGTCTGCAACGTCCCACCGTGCATCACAAACAAGGCCCTCCTTCCCACCACACACCCGGGGAGGATACTCACAGACATCACCCCAATATCACAGGGATTCCGCAGGAAGGAGCTGCGGCACGTTCTTTCCATCCACCGCCAGCTGACGATGTTGCTCGAACGAGAGGAGGTAGTTGACGAGCGAGTCAGTTTCCAGCAGGATAGGTGTGATTTCACCGTCTACTGGACATCGGAGTGCCCAAGGTGCCATGCCTATAAGTAAGTGGGGTGTACTCGGAGGAATTGCGCCAGGTCCCGGGTGGAGGCCTCCACCTCCTATGCCAATAACCCCCACACCTGCTCTAACCCCTCTTTTCATCGAGGCACAGAACGCTGGGGTTGTGCAGAGGGCGGGTGAGGGTGGGAGGTTCAAAAGTGGGGTGGCAAGGTGGCAATGAACATTAAACACATGATGAAGAATACTGCCAGTTACAAGTACGTCACACCCTCCCCGTCAACTCCCGTTAGGATGTCTATAACTCCATTAATCCAGCCATAGATGAGTTGAGATCGGGTGGGGTTCGGTCGGGAAGAGGGGCTGCAGCAAAGGAAGATTGCTCAGGTGACCACAGATTATGTGAGCTCCTCCACGTTATATTCTGGACGGCCGAATGGTGAACTAGACTTACACACTGATTGCCTGGATCACGAGAAAGAGATTTATTACCCAGCATTCCCTGCTTATACTAAACACCAACTCATTAACATACGCATGAAAAGTATGATTACATTGCTCAGCTCTCCTTTTTTAAAGTATTAAATCTAAGTACCCAGTTATAATTTTGTTGTTTTGATACTTGATTTAAACCAATACTTGTTTTTGCTCAACTCTCAAGGGCAAAATCGGTTGAACTAGACTTGGGCCAATTCTAAGCCTTCTCTTCATCAACAGTCTGCAGGTCAGTAACCTGTTGTGTGCTGTGTGGTTCTGTATTCTGCAAAACCTGTTTGTTGAGAGCATATTTGGGAACTCTACCAGACCTTTCCGCCGTCCTATTGTAGGCTAGATGATATGGGGGAACACATGTGTGTTTTGCACCATTCCGATGCATGAACTCTTTGAACCGTTCTTAAAGAAACTGAAGCCATTTATCAGAAACAAGTTATTCCGGTTAACCGTGGCATGCAAAATATTCTCAACTCGTCTATGGTACACTCAGTAGTAGTGCTTGACCCCGTATGCTTAACCTCAATCCATTTGGAATGAATATCTACTAGTACCAGAAAGTGATCATTACCCTTTTCACAAAAATCTACATGGACACTCTGAAAACGAGGAAGATGCGTGAACTTCCGGGAAAACGAGAGTTTCCTGGACAGGACCTACAGGGAGGTAGTCACGCCGATGATACGGGAAGAACCAAGGTGTGTGACGGAGAGAAAGGGTGGAAATCATGGAGTGCCGAAGACCCAGGTAGCTGTGCCGAATGAAACCAGGTACGCCCTCTTGGGAACTGTCCGGGAAGACGATGTTTCCAGTCCGAGCGGCGGACACGTCGGTGGCTCCAATCCTAGAGATGGGACTCGACCGGCGAGACCGACGTCGGGCAGAGCCCTACTGGTGGTGACTCCATTGTCCGAGGAGCGAACAAGAGATTCTGTGGCGGCAGACGAGAAGCAAGGATGGTCTGTTGCTTCCCTGGTGCCAGGGTTCAGGATGTCTCGAGCCGAATTTGGAACATCCTCGTGAGAGAAGATGTAGTAGTTGTGCACGTAGGCACAAACGACATCGGGAAGAAGCGGAAGGAAGTTCTCCACCATGACTTCAGAGAGTTGGGAAGAAGACTGAAATGCCGGACCTCTAGGGTGGTTATGTCTGGATTGCTTCCATTACCACGTGCTAGTGAGGACAGCAACAGGGAGATAGGGGGGTCTGAATGTGTGGCTAAGGGGCTGGGGCAGAGAGCAAGGATTTCGATTTATAGACCACTGGACTCTTTCTGCGGTAGGGGGTGACCTGTACAAAAGGGACAGGTTAGACCTTAACTGGAGAGGGACTGACATTCTGGCAGGCAGGTTTGCTAGGGCTACACTTGTGGGTTTAATCTAAACATGGGGGGGATTGACAAATTGGGAGTATTAAGATGGCGTGGAAGTGGAAGTGACTACAGGAAAAATTACAAAAGATTCTCGAATTAATGGGAAGGAAAACTCGAGAATGGACAACAGAGGGAAGCCAAGGCCAATTGCGAGCGCTGCGATGGGGGAAGTGAATACGGAGATCAAAGTGCTGTATATGAAGGCGCAAAGTATAAGGAATAAGTATAAGAAAGTGGACGAGCTTGGGGCTCAGTTATTAACTGGCAAGTATGATGTGGTGGGCATTACTGAGACCTGGCTGCAAGGGCCAGGGCTGGGACTGAATATTCAAGGGTATACTTCCTATCGAAAAGACAGACAGGTGGGCAGAGGGGGTCGGGTTGCCCTGTTGGTGAGGAATGAAATTCGGTCCCTTGCAATGGGTGACATTGAAACAGGAGATGTGGAGTCAGTATGGATAGAACTAAGGAATTGTAAGGGTAAAAAGACCCTAATGGGACTAATCTACAAGCCCCCAAACTGTAGCCTGGACATCGGGGCAAGTTGAATCATCAGGAGTTAGCATTGGCGTGTAGCAAAAGCAATGCCGTGGTTGTTATGGGAGATTTCAACATGCATGTAGACTGTGAACATCAGGTTGGTACTGTACCCCCAAGAAAGGGACTTCGTGGTGGATTCTTAGAACAGCTTGAATTGGATCTTATCAGGGAGAAAGCAATTCAGGATTTAGTGTTATGAAATGAACCGGATTTGATAAAGGACCTCGAGGTTAGTGAGCCATTAGGAGGCCATGGTCAGGTTTAATATACAATTTGAGCGGGAGAACGGTAGATCGGAGGTGTCAGTTTTGCAGTTGAATAAATGGGACTATGGGGCCTTGAGCGAGGAGCTGGCCAAAGTTGACTGGAAATAAACAATAGCAGGGATGACAGTGGAACAAAAATAGCAGGTGTTTCTAGGAATAATACAGAAGGTGCAGGATCAGTTCATTCCTAGGAGGAAGAAAGATTCCAAGGGGAGAAAGTGACGACAATAGCTGAACAGGGAAGTCAGGGACAGTATAGAAATTAAAGCGAAGAAGTACAACGTAGCAAAGATGAGCGGGATGCAAGAGAATTGGATAATGGTTAAAGAACAACAGAAGATAACCAATAAGAAAATACGGTAAGAAAAGATGAGGTACGAAGGTAAGCTAGCCAAGAATATAAAGCATGATAGTAAAAGCTTCTTTAGGTATGTGAAGAGGAACAAATTAGTTAAGACCAAAGTTGGACCCTTGAAGACCGAAAAAGGTGAACGTTTTGATGGGGAACAAGGAAATGGCAGATGAGTTGAACATGTGCTTTGGATCTGCCTTCACCTTTGAGGACACAAACAATCTCCCTGATACAGTAGTGGCCAGAGGATCTGGGGTGACAGAGGAACTGAAGGAAATCCACATTAGGCAGGAAACGGTGTTGGATAGACTGATGGGACTGAAGGCTGCTAAATTCTCAAGGCCTGATGGTCTGCATCCCAGGGTACTTAAGGAAGTGGCTCTAGAAATCGTGGATGCATTGGTGATAATTTCCCAATTTTCTATAGACTCAAGATCAGTTTCTGTGGATTGGAGGGTTGCTAAAGTTATCCAACTGTAAGAAAGGCGGGAGAGAGAAAACAGGGCATTATTCAGATTCAGATTCAGATTCAATTTAAATTGTCATTGTCAGTGTACAGTACAGAGACAACGAAATGCATTTAGCATCTCCCTGGAAGAGCGACATAGCAAATGATTTGAATAAATAATAATAAGTGTCCGGGGGGGGGGGGGTGATTGGTAGTCACCGAGGTACGTTGTTGAGTAGAGTGACAGCCGCCGGGAAGAAGCTGTTCCTGGACCTGCTGGTTCGGCAACGGAGAGACCTGTAGCGCCTCCCTGATGGTAGGAGGGTAAACAGTACATGGTTGGGGTGAGAGCAGTCCTTGGCGAAGCTGAGCGCCCTCCGCAGACAACGCTTGCTTTGGACAGACTCAATGGAGGGGAGCGAGGAACCGGTGATGCGTTGGGCAATTTTCACCACCCTCTGCAATGCCTTCCGGTCGGAGACAGAGCAGTTGCCATACCATACTGTGATGCAGTTGGTAAGCATGCTCTCGATGGTGCAGCGGTAGAAATTCCCCAGGATCTGAGGAGACAGATGGACCTTCTTCAGTCTCCTCAGGAAGAAGAGACGCTGGTGAGACTTCTTGATCAGAGTTGAGGTATTGTGGGACCAAGAGAGGTCATCGGAGATGCTGACTCCCAGGAACCTGAAGCTAGAAACACGTTCCACCTCCGTCCCGTTAATGTGGATGGGGGTGTGCGTGCCGCCCCTGGACTTCCTGAAGTCTACAATGAGCTCCTTGGTCTTCTTGGAGTTAAGGGCCAGGTTGTTGTCAGCGCACCATGCTGCTAAGTGCTGGACCTCCTCCCTGTATGCCGACTCATCGTTGTTGCTGACGAGGCCAATCACCGTTGTATCATCTGCATACTTGATGATGGTGTTAGTACCATGTACAGGTGTGCAGTCATAGGTGACGAGGGATTAGAGGAGGGGGCTCAGCACACAGCCCTGTGTAACGCCGGTGTTCAGTGTGAGGGTTGAAGAGGTGTGCTTGTCTAACCTAACAGGCTGGGGTCTGTTGGTTAGAAAGTCCAGTATCCAGTTGCAGAGGGAGTGGTCGATGCCCAGGTTACCGAGTTTGGTGATCAGTTTTGATGGTATAATGGTTGAATGCTGAGCTGTAATCGATGAACAGCATTCTTACGTAAGTGTCTCTGTTGTCGAGGTGGGAGAGGGCGGAGTGAAGTGCCGTTGAGATGGCATCCTCCGTACTCCTGTTCTTGCGGTAGGCAAACTGATAGGGATCCAGTGTGGGGGGTAGGCAGCTTTTGAGGTGTGCCAGGACCAGCCTCTCGAAGCACTTGGTGATGATGGGGGTAAGTGCAACTGGGCGGCAGTCGTTGAGGCTTGCCGCAGTGGAGTGTTTTGGCACTGGCACGATGGAGGTGGTTTTAAGGCACGTGGGGACAACTGCTTGGGCAAGTGACAGGTTGAAGATGTCAGTCCAGACGTCTGTCAGCTGCGCAGCACAGGCCCTGAGCACGCGCCCGGGCATGCCGTCAGGGCCAGCATCTTTACGTGCATTAGTCCTACTCAGTGCCACGTATACGTCGTAGGGGGTGAGTGTGAGGGGTTGGTGATCAGCAGGTAGCACAGCCTTGATGGCTGTCTCTAGATTGTCCCTGTCGAAGCGGCCATAGAAGTGATTAGCTCCTCAAGGAAGGAGGAGTCGCTGGATGTGGGGGTGGTGTTGGAGGGTCTGTAGTCCGTGATGGCCTGGATGCCTTGCCACATGCGTCGGGGTCGGAGTTGTTGTTGAAGTGCTCCTCAATCCTGAGATTATGGCAGTGCTTGGCCTTCTTGATGCCCCTCGTCAGGTTAGCCCTGGCTGAACAGTAGGCTCGAGCATCGCCTGACCTGAAAGCGGTGTCCCGTGCTTTCAGCAGTAGCCTGACCTCGCTGTTCATCCATGGCTTCTGATTCGGGAATATGGTCACTTGTTTGAGGGAGGTGACACTATTGATGGTGGAGTTTATAAAGTCCAGAACAGAGGATGTGTAGGAATCAATGTCCATGTGGGAGTCAAGGGTGGCCTGGGCTGCAAACGCCTTCCAGTCAGTGTTTCCAAAACACTGCTGAAGTGTGAAGTCCGCTTCCTCTGACCAGACTTTAACTGTCCTCACAGTTGGTTTAACCCGTCTGATGAGTGGGGAGTACTTAGGGAGCAGGGACAATGAGACGTGATCAGACTGACCAAGGTGGGGGAGGGGGACGGCTTTGTAAGCTTCAGCCATGTTGGTGTAGACTTTGTCCAGTGTCTTGTCTACTCTAGTGGGGAAGGAGACATGTTGGTGGAATTTGGGGAGTACACTCTTCAGGTTAGAGTGATTGAAGTCACCCGCAACAATGAATGCTGCCTCGGGGTTGTGCGTCTGTTGATTGCTAATGGCAGTATGCAGCTCTTTCATTGCAAGCTTGGCATTAGCATCATGAGGGATATAGGCTGCAGTCACAACGGTGGAGGTGAACTCTCTGGGCAGATAGAACGGTCTGCATCTAACCAAGAGGAACTCAAGGTTAGCTGAGCAGTGACTCTCGATGATGGTGGAGTCCGTGCACCATGCTTTATTTACATAAATGCACAGACCCCCACCTCTGGTTTTACCGGAGTCTGATGTCCTGTCCGCTCGGAGTAAATGACGCCCCGATAGCTGGATGGCGCTGTCAGGAACGTCAGTGTTGAGCCAAGTTTCCGTGAAGATCAGGATGTTGCAGTCCTTGATCCAATTGTGGGAGGTGATCCTTAGCCGGAGTTCGTCCATTTTGTTTGCCAGTGAGCGCACGCTGGCGAGGAAAAGGCTAGGATCGCTACCCTGTGTGGGGCTAGCTCTAACCTGGCCTTTAACCCACCTCTGCGTCCCCGGCGGTGTTTTCGTACGCGTCGCCGTCTGTTGGTGCTTCTGGTCGGCCGAGCTGGCTTGGTGCGCGCTGGTGATCTGCCGCTCCGTTGCTCAGCCTGACATCGGTGGTGGGGAAGATGCTGGAGACAATTATAAAATATGAGATAGCCGAACATTTGGATAGCAGTAACAGGATCGGTCCGAATCAGCATGGATTTACAAAGGGGAAATCATGCTTGACAAATCTTCTGGATTTTATTGAAGGTAACTAGGAAAATGGAGAAGGGAGAGCCAGTGGATGTAGTGGAGAGTCAGTGGACTTTCAGAAAGCATTTGATAACTGTGAGGATGATGCTATGAGAATGCAGGGTGAGTTGGACAGGTTGGGGGAGTGGCCAGATGCATTGCAGATGATGTTTAATGCGGATAAATGTGAGGTTATCCACTTTGGTAGCAAAAACAGGAAGGTAGATTACTATTTAAATGGCGTCAAGTTGGGAAAGGGGAAGTACAACGGGATCTGGGGGTCCTTGTTCATCAGTCTATGAAAGTAAGCAAGCGGGTACAGCAGGCAGTAAGAAAGCGAATGGCATATAGGCCTTTATGACAAGAGGAATCGAATAGAGGAGCAAAGAGGTATTTCGGCAAAGAGCCGTAGTGAGACCACACCTGCAGCATTTTGTGCAGTTTTGGTCCCCTAAATTGAGGAAGGACATTCTTGCTATTGAGGGAGTGCAGCGTAGGTTTACAAGCTTATTCTCGGGATGGCGGGACTATCGTATGCTGAGAGAATGGAGCAGCTGGGCGTGTACACTGGGGATGGGGACTGGACATTGTGCCTTCCCCCACAGTGGTATCCACTGTGGGGGGATTATTTTTTTTGTGTGTAAGTTAATATGTTAGTTTGTGTCCAAGATACTTAGAGATAATATATATAAGCATCTGGATAAACAGGGTCTGATTAGGAACAGTCAGCGTGGATTTGTGCCTGGAAGGTCATGTTTGACTAATCTTCTTGAATTTTTTAAAGAGGTTACTAGGGAAATTGACGAGGGTAAAGCAGTGGATGTTGTCTATATGGACTTTAGTAAGGCCTTTGACAAGGTTCCTCATGGAAGGTTGGTTAAGAATGTTCAACTGTTGGGTATAAATGCAGGAGTAGCAAGATGGATTCAACAGTGGCTGAATGGGAGAAGCCAGAGGGTAATGGTGGATGGTTGTTTGTCGGGTTGGATGCAGGTGACTAGTGGGGTGCCTCAGGGATCGGTGTTGGGTCCTTTGTTGTTTGTCATGTACATCAATGATCTGGATGAAGGTGTGGTAAATTGGATTAGTAAGTATGCAGATGATACCAAGATAGGGGGTGTTGTGGATAATGAAGAGGATTTCCAAAGTCTACAGATTGATTTAGGCCATTTGGAAGAATGGGCTGAAAGATGGCAGACGGAGTTTAATGCTGATAAATGTGAGGTGCTACACCTTGGCAGGACAAATCAAAATAGGACGTACATGGTAAATGGTAGGGAATTGAAGAATACAGTTGAACAGAGGGATCTGGGAATAACCGTGCATAGTTCCTTGAAGGTGGAATCTCATATAGATAGGGTGGTAAAGAAAGCTTTTGGTATGCTAGCCTTTATAAATCAGAGCATTGAGTATGGAAGCTGGGATGTAATGTTAAAATTGTACAAGGCATTGGTGAGACCAAATCTGGAGTATGGTGTACAATTTTGGTCGCCCAATTATAGGAAGGATGTCAACAAAATAGAGAGAGTACAAAGGAGATTTACTAGAATGTTGCCTGGGTTTCAACAACTAAGTTACAGAGAAAGGTTGAATAAGTTAGGTCTTTATTCTCTGGAGCGCAGAAGGTTAAGGGGGGACATTATAGAGGTCTTTAAAATGATGAGAGGGATAGACAGAGTTGATGTGGATCAGCTTTTCCCTTTGAGAAAAAGGAAGATTCAAACAAGAGGACATGACTTCAGAATTAAGGGACAGAAGTTTAGGGGTAACATGAAGGGGAACTTCTTTACTCAGAGAGTGGTAGCGGTGTGGAATGAGCTTCCAGTGGAAGTGGTGGAGGCAGGTTCGTTGGTATCATTTAAAAATAAATTGGATAGGCATATGGATGAGAAGGGAATGGATGGTTATGGTATGAGTGCAGGCAGGTGGGACTAAGGGAAAAAAGTTGTTCGGCACGGACTTGTAGGGACGAGATGGCCTGTTTCCGTGCTGTAATTGTTATATGGTTATATGGTTATATAAGATGGCTGTCGGAAGGGAAAGTGGACGCTGGCGCGCTTTAGCTGCCGCTGCTCTTTCTTCACATTGTGTTTTTTGATTTTTTGTCTTTGGAGCGTTTTCTGTCTTTAATCTGTGTACTGGTGATGTCCTTATTATTTATTTTATTCCGACTATATGTTTTTTCTCTTCTGTTATTTCTGTAAGGTGTCCTTGAGACTTTGAAAGGCGCCCGAAAATAAGATTTATTATTATTATTATTATTATTATTACACTCTGGAGATTAGAAGGATGAGAGGGTATCTCATTGAAACATATAAGATTGTTAAGGGTTTGGAAGCGATAGAGGCAGGAACAATGTCCCCGATGTTGGGGGAGTCCAGAACCAAGGGCCACAGTTTAAGAAAAAGTAATAAGCCATTTAGAACGGAGACGAGGAAACAATTTTTCTCACAGAGAGTGGAGAGTGTGGAAATCTGTACCTCAGGCAGGTGGAGGCATGTTCTCTGGATGCTTTCAAGAGAGAGCTGAATAGGGCTCTTAAAAATAGTGGAGTCAGGGGATTTGGGTCAAGGCAGGAACGGGGTACTGTTTGTGGATGATCAGCCATTATCACATTGAATGGCGGTGCTGGCTCGAAGGGCAGAATGGCCTACTCCTGCACCTATTGTCTATTGTCTAAAATGTCTTATTGGCCATGACCAGGGTTGCAGTGGCGTTTTTGGTAGTTTACTCCGGCAATTTTGGCAGACGCTACATTTGCTCACCAGTGATTCGATGTCACTGTCAATATCAGGCCAATACACGAAACGACTGGCAATTGACTTCATGACTTCATAAGTTCATGCTTGACTATGCCAAGATGTTCTGCATGATGTTCATTCATAATTATTTTTCTCAAACACTCTGGTACAACCACTATGTAACCCCACTTAATGTATCCCTGCTCACATGATAATGCGTGGCGTCGATCATGAAAAGGCTTCAGCTCTCAGTTCAGAACTGAGTTCAATCCACTATGGATTTCAGTCTGACTATTCAATGTCCGTTCATAGACCCTCTTCAGCACAGTGTGTTTCTCAGTTTCTGCTGCAAATTCTGTTGCAGTCACTGGAAAGCCTTCTTCTACAACTTGCTGTGTGTAGAATGAGTTCCCACTTTCCACGTCAGTGTTCTCATGGGGCAGTCGGGACAACGTATCTGCAACTGCGTTGCACTTGGAGCTTCTGAACTAAGCGTGTTAGTCATAATGGGACAGCAGAATTGTCCAGCACTGCATAATTGATGACACCCTGGAAGGTACAGCTGGCTTGGGCCAATTATCACTAGTAGTGGCTTGGGATCTGTTACCAGTGTGAATGGACTGTCGAGAAGAATCTGCTAGAATGTCTTGATTCCGAACAGACACTGAGTGCTTCATTTTCTATATGGATATTATTGCACTCTCTCGGCGATAGGATGCGGGATGCATAAGCAATAGGCCTTTCCTGTCTGTCATTCTTTACGTGGGAGATCACTGGACCTACACCATAGCTTGAAGCTTCAAAACCAAGTTTCAGCTCGCGTGTCGTGTCGTCATGAACAAGGAGTTTGTCAGTTGTCAATTTTACATTGCAGGTGTCATATGCACATTGCTGTGCGAATGTGTGTGAGTGATTGGTGGTGGTCGGAGGGGCCGTAGGCGCAGAATGGCAGCCACGCTTCCGTCCGTCTGCCCCAGGGCAGCTGTGGCTACAGAAGTAGCTTACCACCACCGAGTGTGACTGAGGAGTGAATGAATAATGCGATGTAAAGCGCCTTGAGAATTAGAAAGGCGCTATATAAATCCCATACATTATTATTATTATTGCTGTTCCTTCCCCACGTCTATTTCACATATTTTTGTCGCAGTTGATGTAGTTGCTTCAGCACAGTTGCTAAATCTGGAAGTAATTGTGCATAAAACTGCACCAACCCAAGGAATGATCGTAGTTCCGACACATTGTTGCATTTTGGAGCATTGACTATTACTTCCACTTTCGCAATCACAGGGCGAAGCCCTGCTTTGAGTCCATGGTAAACCACCTCTGATTGTTCAAATGCACATTTACTTTCTCGCGGTTTGACATTGTGGCAGTTCAGTCCTGTGAGAAATCGCTGGAGGATTTCCCGATCTTGTACCATGCCCTCTGTGAATATCAGTAGATCATCGTGGTTGCAGAAACAATGCGGAATGACTTGTAACATTTTGTCCATGACAGATAGAAAGATTTTCAGGGAGAATTTCACACCATATGACAGCTTCGTATATTAATACAAATCCTTATATGCGTATATAGTCAAATACTGCTGACTTTCCTTGTAGACGTTGAGTTGGGCATAAGCGTTTGACCAGTTTAGTGAAGACTCTTGCTCCGATTGGTTCAGCGTCCAGATCTTGCAAGGATGGTAACGGATATTGTTCGTCATCAACGACTTGGTTGATTGTGACTTTGCAGTCACCGCATACTCGAACAGTTTTGTCGACCTTGGGTACGGCCACAGTTACTCTGGTCTTTCATCACGAGCACTCCAGTCCGCTCTAACCTGTCGAGTTCTTCCTCCACTTGTTGCTTTCTTGCATATGCAACATGTCTTGGTCGACATAAAAACAGGTTCCACATCTTGCTTAATTCGAATATGTGCAGAGTACCCTGTTATTCCGTGTAACCGGCAAAAAAAATCAGCAGCTTGACTTATGACGTTTTCAAGAAGCTGAAAATGTTCTTCCAGTCTAACTCTATTCTGCTCAGCCGTGGTAGTAGTGAGGCACTTACAGGTTTAATTTTATTTTAGTATGGTGCGAGATAAGATCAAAGCAGAGGGCAAATCATTGTCGGCTTCTAAAGGGTAAGCCAAATCGCCACCTTTGGCCCTTGTGGCAAAAGGGATCAAGGGTTATGGATAGAGGCAGGTACAGGATACTGACTTCGACGATCAGCCATGATCATATTGAATGGCGGTGCAGGGTCGAAGGCCCGAATGCACCTATTTTCTATGTTTCTATTTTCTATGTTTCTTTGTGCACTCTGGTTGCATGGCTCTTTCTGCTGGTTTCTTTCCTTGAAACAGACTGGCAATACATCTGTAATCTGGAAACAACGGTACGGAAAAAAACAAGCGGATAAACACAGAAAAAATGCACAGCTTTGGAATCAAGCCCTTTGAAATTACAATGAATGTTATGCTGTGTATATTGCAGTGTATTATAGTGAAATTTTCTGATATTCTTTTGAAGTATCTGATTTATTAGAAAAGACTACGTTAATATTGATAGTGAGTAAACATTTGTGTGTACATATACATGAGATCGCTCTTCGACAGCATTGGGAGAGTGTTGATTTAAAGCAGCCACCTTTCTCGTTCTGCATTATTATGTTCTATGTTGGTGAGGTGATAGGTCGATGGCAAACCGGCTTTACATCTCCCCAACTTGAATAGAGGAGTGTCGAATCGGGATGCGGTGCTGCAGCCCAATTCCCAGCTGTGAGTTTTGTTTGCCACCCAAGAACCGTCCATAAAGCCAGTCAATGGTCTAGATTAAAGACAGAAACAACTTAGCTATTTCTGTCACAGCTTTACCCCATTGTTTTGTAGTGCTGCTCATGAATCAGGCGTTTAAGTCTTTACGAACATGTATATATGTCATCCCTGTCACCCTCTCCTGAAGAAAGTGCATAAAAAAAGCACAAGTAATGCTCAGAAAGCTAAAATTGGACAGGTTTTGGGGGGAAATTAATAAAACTGTAAAGCAGTTTAACAGGATAGCGAGTTAAATATTCAGACTGCGCATCCTCAGGTCAAAGGTCATTCTGCAAAACATTGCCGGAAAGCAGTGGAGCAATGGACCATAATTTCTTACGTTTTTTCCAGCTTTGATTCTTCTAGGTAAGAAAAATTATGAAATAGTTTTATTTATTGTTCATTTGTTACAAGCTAAGATTGTGTTGTTGTTGACGGAGAAAACCTACGCAGGTCACGGGGAGAACGTACACACTTCGTACAGCAGCACCTATACTCGGGATAGAACCTGGGTCTCCGGCGCAGCATTCGATATTTGGCAGCAACTCGATCTATGGCTGCCCAACCGTGACATGTCTTAAAGTATTGCACTGTGTTGGGGCTGTTAGAAATCTATCCAACCGTGGACTTTAGAGCTCTATGAAAATGAAACCATATTTTCAAACATTCATACTCATACCTGTAAAATAAAAGACACTGTACATTCATTTTACTTAATGACTGCCTGCCCTGTGTGGTGACGCCAATGCCTCATGTTGTGTTTGCCCTTTGGAAGAAGACGCGGCGCTACTCAAGGATCAGAACTTCCCACATTTGGTAATCTGACCACTGCCATTCAGCTGACGACATGCAACTCTCAGCGGCCCTTTGTAGACGATGAGTTCTCCCATTTAATTCTAAAGTATCAGCAGAGTTTGGCACGAACTGCAAATATATGAGTGTTATGCGCTCCCTCTGCTGGTGTTAATTATGTACTAACCTGTTTCTCTGATTTCCATTAGTACCTCCGGCTGCCTGGCTGCTCCTGTACCTGATTGGAGGCTCCTGGCCCAAGCTGCATCACGTGAGCCTGATGACGGAGCCTCAGCTTAAAAATACCATGTGCACTGGCAGTCGCCCTCTCTCTGTGTCTCTCTCGTCCCCCTCAGGCTGGTGGTAGCAGTCTGGTGTTGGTTTAGTTTGTTTGATTGCATAGTGTTCTTTATGTAACTCTTCATTCTGTATTAACTTATTTTGCTTGGGAAGGATGGGACTGGCATTATTGTTTTCGTGGTTTTGTTTCAGGTTTATTTTCACACTGAGGCAGGTTTAGAAACATAGAAACATAGAAACATAGAAATTAGGTGCAGGAGTAGGCCATTCGGCCCTTCGAGCCTGCACCGCCATTCAATATTATCATGGCTGATCATCCAACTCAGTATCCCGTACCTGCCTTCTCTCCATACCCTCTGATCCCCTTAGCCACAAGGGCCACATCTAACTCCCTCTTAAATATAGCCAATGAACTGGCCTCGACTACCCTCTGTGGCAGGGAGTTCCAGAGATTCACCACTCTCTGTGTGAAAAAAGTTCTTCTCATCTCGGTTTTAAAGGATTTCCCCCTTATCCTTAAGCTGTGACCCCTTGTCCTGGACTTCCCCAACATCGGGAGCAATCTTCCTGCATCTAGCCTGTCCAACCCCTTAAGAATTTTGTAAGTTTCTATAAGATCCCCTCTCAATCTCCTAAATTCTAGAGAGTATAAACGAAGTCTATCCAGTCTAGAGTCTCTGGTCCGACGGCCCATTGAGTGGTCGGCCAGAGCACCCTTTCTCTTTTGTTTGCTAGCCCATCCGACCCCTCTTTGTTTGTTTGATCCAGGTTTAGTTCTTTTTGTTAGTGAAAAATAAATAATTTTTCCATTTGAACCTGGTTTTGCATTATGTTATTTGCCTTTGAGGTATTTGATTTTGGCGGCCGTAACATAATTATGGGGGCTCGTCCAAACGTTTGAGTAAACCCTGGACGTTTTGTGTACTTTGATAGGCTTCTTGTGGTAGTGGTAGTCTGTTTGTGTAATCATTTTTTTCTGCTTTGTGGTTCTAGTAACCTGTTGTTTTGGCTATTTTGGTAGCATTTGTGAGCAGGAAAAATTGAATTTAAGGTGGAAGAGTTTGTTGAGGCTCCTAGCCTAGAGATGTTTCCCATTCCGGAAGTGGCGGCGCTGTAATACGGCTGCGGTTCGCCTGCAGTCTGTCTGTTTTAACTTTTTTGTGTTGTTTTTTTTGTCTAGTTTAGTAATTGTTTTGGTTATTAGGTGGTGTTATGTGTGTGGGGGGAGGGTGAAACAGGGCTTTCTGTCTCTTCCTTCGGGGGAATGCGACTTTTTTGTCGTATCCCCCTTCTCTTCCCCCGTCTGCGCTGTGGCCTAATGGCGGAGCTGGCGGCCTCCAACCTGCGACCGACCTCGAGGGTCCGGAGGTAGAACCAGCCAGGACCCACCAACGCGAGGCTGGCCGTCTTCGAGCTGCGGCGGCGTTCGGGCAGCGGCACGTCTCGGCGCTCCGGTGAGGGCGGACGGCGCGGGGCTGAGACACTCCCGTGCGGGCGGCACGGCTACCGACTGGAAGGCGCTCCCGTGTCAGCGGCCTGGGTCCCGGCTGGAAGGCGCTCCCGTGCGGGCGGCACGGCTACCGGCTGGAAGGCGCCCCCATGGGGGCAGCCCGGTGCGGGGCTGAGACGCTGCCGTGTGGGTGGCCTGGCTACCGGCTGGAAGGCGCTCCGGTGAGGGCGGACCGGCTCCCGGCTGGAAGGTGCTCCCGTGGGGGCAGCCCGGTGCGGGGCTGAGACGCTGCCGTGTGGGCGGCCGGGTGCGGGGCGGTGACGGTGCACCGGCGACTGCGCGGCGTTCTGGCGGCGGCGACCTGGATCCGGGGCTCGGCCGCGGGCCAGTGGATGACATTGTCGGGAGCTCGCGGGCCACAGGCTGGTGCCTGTTTTCCGGAGCACCCGTTGCAACAACTGCGTCCGCTGGACTGGAGGGCGGCAGCTTCGACTACCCCCGGGCCGCGGAGCTTGAACCGCGGGACTGACTTACCATCGCCCGGTGGGGTATCGCCTCGGCGCAGAGGGAGAAGAGGAGGGAAGAGACAATAAATCTAAGACTTTTGCCTCCATCACAGTGAGGAGGTGTTTGGTGAACTCACTGTGGTGGATGGTAATTTGTGTTTATTGTGTGTTGTTATTATTACATGTATGGCTGCAGGCAACAGCATTTCGTTCAGACCAAAAGGTCTGAATGACAAATAAAGGATTCAATTCAATGTTTGATCGCTGTACTAAGGACAATTTAGTGTTGCTTGCAGATAACTATGGCGTTTCTATTAATAAACAAGCAAAAAAACAGTCAATTAAGACGTAGTTAAGGATTGCTTTTGTTGACAAAGAGGTGTTGCCTAGTAGGCCTGACAGTCATACATCTCCTATACAGCCAGTTCAGAACATGGAGGTCGTCATTAAACTGAAGGAGATGGAGCTTGAGACACAGAGAATGGCCTTAAAAGAGAAAGAGCTCGTGCATGATCTTGAAATGAAACGGCTTGAGCTTGAGGCGGAAACCAAAATGGCCTTAAAAGAGAAAGAGCTCCATCTTGAAATGAAACGGCTTGAGCTTGAGGAGGAAACCTAAAGGGCTGAATTTCAGCTGCGGGAGAAATAATTAGATACTTCCCGGTTCCCTTCAAAAGAGCATGAGTTTGATATGAGCAGAAATATTCGTTTGGTTCCACCGTTCAGTGAAAAATATGTTGATAAATATTTCACTTTGTTTGAGCGTGTGGCTTTATCACTGAAATGGCCTAAGGGCGTGTGGACATTGCTGTTGCAATGCGTCCTTGTTGGTAAAGCGCGTGAGGTATATTCGTCATTGTCTGTAGACAATAGCCTTGACTATGAAATTGTAAAATCTGCCGTCCTCTGAGCGTATGAGTTGGTTCCCGAAGCGTACCGCCAAAAATTCCGGCGTTTCAGAAAATATGAAAACCAAACATGTGTTGAATTTGCTCGCGAAAAGGAGGCTCTGTTTGAACGCTGGTGTGCTTCTCAGGGGGTAAAATATTTTGCCCAGTTAAAGTCCTTGATGATAATGGAGGATTTAAAAAACTGTCTTCCTGAAAGAGTGACATATCTTAATGAGCAGAAAGTCTCAGACGTGTCTAAGGCCGCTGTATTGTCGGATGAATATGTGCTCACTCATAAGGCAGTTTTTATGGAGCGATCCTCTGGTTTTAGTGGGAGACCAGTTGATCGTGGTGGTGTTGGTGGTAACAGTATAAAAACTTTTTCTGTGCCAGTTGATAGCAGCACTTCAAAGCAGTGGGAAGTCAAACCTGATAAAAAACTGACAGTGATTTGGGGGCTAAGGACAGTCCAATGTGTTTCTACTGTAAGGAGAGAGGGCACATTTGTAAAACGAGTCCCATTCTTAAAAAGAAGAAAAGCGAAGCCGGTGGTTTTGGTCAACACACAGAAGGCGCATGCAATCCCTGTGGTGCCTGAGACTGATGATTTGGTGGATTTTTCTCCTTTTGTCATGAGGGGTTTTGTGTCTATGGAGGATGGGGACAGAAAAGTACCTGTGACAATCTTGCGTGATACTGCTGCCTCTCAGTCCTTCATTTTGGAAGATGTGCTAACATTTTCAGCTGAATCATCTCTTGGTTCTAGTGTCCCAGTTGTAGGGTTTGGTATGGAGGGCATCGGAGTGCCATTGCATACTGTTAACCTTGAGTCTGAGCTTGTTTCGGGTGGAGTAGCTGTGGGGATACGGCCACGTTTTCCCATAAAGGGAGTGTCGTTGATTCTGGGTAACGATTTGGCTGGGGGGAAAGTTTTGGTCACTCCGGAAGTGACGCCGGTTCCTATGTTGCAGTGTCCAGATAAACTTGCTGAGCAACATCCAGAAGTTTTTACATCATGTGCTGTCACTCGCGCTATGGCTAGAAACCAAGCTACGTTTGATGATGAAATTGACTTAAGTGAGTGTCTCCTTGTGGATCAGGATGGTGGATCCTGTGTTGCGCAGGGTGTGGCTGCATCACAAGTTGGTGAAATGTCTGAGACTAAACCGGTGTCGTTGTCACGTGACCTGCTGTTTGCTGAGCAGAAATGTGATGCCGATTTGTCTGCTTTGATTGACAGCGCAGTGTCAGAGGTGGAAGTGGATTCCTTGTGAAAGGAATATTTTCTGAGGGATAACTTGCTAATGCGTAAACGGTCTCCTTTGACTGCATCTGGTCAGGATGACCGGAGCGTTGTTAAGCAGATTGTAGTGCCACATAGGTACCGGAATGAAATACTTACTTTGGCGCATGAAAATCCTCTTGCTGGCCATTTGGGAGTTAATAAAACATACGACCGTATATTACGACATTTCTTTTGGCCTGGGTTAAATAGGGATGTAGTGCAGCATTGCAAGTGTTGTCATGCATGCCAAGTAGCAGGTAAACCAAACCAGACTATCGTTCCTGCACCCTTGTATCCGATACCTGTAGTTGGTGAACCTTTTGAACGTATTATGATAGACTGTGTGGGTCCACTGCCTCGAACGAAAGCTGGCAACAAGTTTTTATTAACCATAATGTGTGCAGCTACCCGTTTTCCAGAGGTGATTCCATTACGGAAGATAACTGCTCCCACTATAGTGAAAGCTCTTACTAGGTTTGTTTCCTTGTTTGGTCTACCTAAGGTGATACAAAGTGACCAGGGATCAAAATTTATGTCTAAAGTATTTGCTCAAGTGTTGAAACAACTAGACATCAAACATTGTCATTCAAGCGCTTATCATCCTGAGAGCCAGGGCGCTCTCGTGCGTTTCCATCAGACAGTAAAGTCTATGTTGCGTACGTACTGTCTGGAATTTCAGAAGGACAGGGATGATGGCGTTCATCTGGTGATGTTTGCGGTACGAGAGGTCGTGTAGGAATCTTTGGGTTTTAGTCCTGCTGACTTAGTTTTTGCCCATACAGTACGTGGTTCTTTAAGAGTCCTAAAAGGAAAGTGGTTACAGGAAGAAACTACACAAAATGTTTTGAAACACGTCAGTAACTTTAGATTTAGACTGCGGGGGGCATGTGAATTGGCTATGGAAAATCTTGAAACTGCCCAGACAAAAATGAAAGAATGGTTCGATAAGAACGCTAAGAGCAGATACTTTTTTACCAGGTGACAACGTTTTGGTAGTGTTGCCAATTCCTGGGTCTAGTCTGCAGGCTCGTTATAGCGGCCCTATTCTGGTAGAAAAGAAAATGGGTGAGAGAGATTACCTAATTGCCACTCCTGATCGGAGGCGTAAATATCAGATTTGCCATGTAAACATGCTCAAACGATATCACGAGAAAAAGTCTGTGGGTTTTGAACCGGAGACGTTGCGTCCCACACTATCGTCCAAGCCTGTTTTGAGTGCGATGGTGCTGTCCCCTGACACTGGTGCTGAAGTGGGTGAGGCACCTTTGTCTGTGGCTGTGACGCATGGTAAACTGTCCAATTCTGAGGCGTTGAAAACTCTACCATTGCGTTTGTCTCACTTGACTGAGAGTCATCGGGGAGATCTGATTGCTTTGGTTGAGTCAAATAAGTCGCTGTTTTCTGATGTGCCGTCTCAAACTTCCATTCTAAAACATGACATTGACGTGGCTGATACTAAGCCAATTAAGCAACACCCATATCGTATCAATCCAGACAAGCGCCGCCGTCTAAAGAGTCAGGTTGACTATATGCTGCTGCATGGCATTGCCGAGCCTAGCTGTAGTGCATGGAGCTCTCCTTGTCTGTTGGCTGCTAAGGCTAATGGTGACGACCGGTTCTGTACTGACTTTCGTAAGGTTAATAGCGTAACCAAAACCGATTGTTATCCTCTCCCACGTCTGGAGGATTGCGTGGATCGTGTCGGAAGTGCTTCTTTTGTCACAACATTGGATTTATTGAAGGTATATTGGCAAGTCCCTCTAACTGAGCGTGCGAAAGAAATATCTGCATTTGTTAAACCTGATGATTTCCTTCAATATACTGCCATGGCATTTGGTATACGTAACGCGCCGGCAACATTTCAACGGTTGGTAAACGTAGTGTTGTCTGGTCTGTCTTATTGTGAGGCATACCTTGATGATTTGGTTGTGTGCTCCAGGTCGTGGATCGACCACATCGACCACTTGACAGAGGTATTCAAACGACTCGCTCATGCAAACCTGACCATCAATCTTGGAAAGTGTGAATATGGCCAAGCCACGGTAACGTATCTTGGTAAAGTGGTGGGCCGGGGTCAGGTTCGCACTCTCCAGGCAAAGATAGAGCATTTTATCGCGTTTCCAGCTCCTACCTCTAGGACTGAGCTCGGTCGTTATCTGGCAATGGTGGGGTACTATAGAGGGTTCTGTCCAAATTTATCTGTGGTGGCTGCTCCTTTAACGGATCTGTTAAGTCCGAAAGTCGTTTTTGAGTGGTCCGATGTGTGTCAAACTGTTTTTGAACAAGCAAAGAGCCTTCTTGTATGCGCACCCGTGCTTGCAGAACCCGATTTTGAGCGGCCGTTTAAGTTGGCAGTTGATGCTAGTGACAGTTGAGTTGGTGGAGTTCTTCTCCAAGATGGTTCTGATGGGGTGGAACATCCAGTTTCATGCTTTTCTAAAAAGTTTAATCGCCATCAAAAATGGTACTCTACCATCGAAAAAGAAACTTTTGCGATGTTAATGGCTCTAGATCATTTTGAGGTCTATGTTGGTTCCTCGAATGTTACCGTCGTCGTATACACAGATCACAATCCGCTGGTGTTCTTAAATAGGATGAGAAATAAAAACCGACGGTTAATGAGCTGGAGTTTACAGTTGCAGGGATACAATCTTGATGTCAGGCATATCCGTGGCAGGGATAATGTCTTGGCTGACGCATTGTCGCGCCAGTGAGGTCTGAGCTACTAAATAGTTTCTGAAATTTGGTGGTGGTCTTTATTTTATTTTCAGAAACATATTCAGTAACTTAGGGTGGGGGTGTTATGCGCTCCCTCTGCTGGTGTTAATGATGTACTAACCTGTTTCTCTGATTTCCATTAGTACCTCCTGCTGCCTGGCTGCTCCTGTACCTGATTGGAGGCTCCTGGCCCAAGCTGCATCACGTGAGCCTGATGACGGAGCCTCAGCTTAAAAATACCATGTGCACTGGCAGTCGCCCTCTCTCTCTCTCTGTCCCTCTCGTCCCTCTCAGACTGGTGGCAGCAGTCTGGTGTTGGTTTAGTTTGTTTGATTGCATAGTGTTCTTTATGTAACTCTTCATTCTATATTAACTTAGTTTGCTTGGGAAGGATGGGATTGGCATTATTGTTTTCGTGGTTTTGTTTCAGGTTTATTTTCACACTGAGGCAGGTTTAGAGTCTCTGGTCCGACGGCCCATTGAGTGGTCGGCCAGAGCACCCTTTATCTTTTGTTTGCTAGCCCATCCGACCCCTCTTTGTTTGCTTGATCCAGGTTTAGTTCTTTTTGTTAGTGAAAAATAAATAATATTTCCATTTGAACCTGGTTTTGTATTATGTTAATGGCCTTTGAGGTATTTGCTTTTGGCGGCCGTAACAATGAGGCCTCAGTACTTGACCCTCATCCAGATCTATGACTATATGTTGCCAGCTAGAATTGACACCTATATCTCCAAAATATCGGCTCACTCGGTTAGTTAATTCTCTCATAGATTCTATCTGTCAACCTGCAACACCACATTGCTTCATGCAGCTTTCCTTTCCTTCTGGCTTTAGTAAATACAGACCTTCTACAATTACTGGCTTGTTAGGGTGAAGAGGATATTCGTCATCCGGTTTCGCGCCGATTGCCAATGCCAAAATACGATATTGAAAGCTTGCCTCATTTTTCCCTGCATCTGTAAATACAATTATATACTGATCGTTTATTCAGCATTTATTTTGTGTCACACAGCACGGTGCAGACGGAAGAACGGAGCTTGTTTGAAGACTTGCACCAAGCTCCTGGTGGAGGTCGGAACTTGCTCCGGCACGTTAAAATGTTACGCAATAGCAAAAGGGAAATGAATTTCTCGTCCGGGAATTAAATTTCATTTGTGCCTGGTATCAACTGACTCACAAGAACTAGAGTTTCAAAAGCTCTATGAATAAATAATAGTTGCATGACCACATCGTCGTTTCTCCTTACTAATATTTGGAAGTTAACTGCGTGAAATAAACTCTTCTTCCTCCTCCTCCTCCTCCTCCTCCTCCTCCTCCTCCTCCTCCTCCTCCTCCTCCTCCTCCTCCTCCTCCTCCTCCTCCTCCTCCTCCTCCTCCTCCTCCTCCTCCTCCTCCTCCTCCTCCTCCTCCTCCTCCTCCTCCTCCTCCTCCTCCTCCTCCTCCTCCTCCTCCTCCTCCTCCTCCTCCTCCTCCTCCTCCTCCTCCTCCTCCTCCTCCTCCTCCTCCTCCTCCTCCTCCTCCTCCTCCTCCTCCTCCTCCTCCTCCTCCTCCTCCTCCTCCTCCTCCTCCTCCTCCTCCTCCTCCTCCTCCTCCTCCTCCTCCTCCTCCTCCTCCTCCTCCTCCTCCTCCTCCTCCTCCTCCTCCTCCTCCTCCTCCTCCGCCTCCTCCTCCTCCTCCTCCTCCTCCTCCTCCTCCTCCTCCCCCTCCTCCTCCTCCTCCTCCTCCTCCTCCTCCTCCTCCTCCTCCCTGTTGGGATTACTGAGACGTGGCTGCAAGAGGATCGGACCAGGGTTATACATCCTCTAGAAAGGACAGGCAGGTGGGCAGAGGAGGGGGGTAGCTCTGCTGATGAGGGATGGAATTCAGTCCCTTGTGAGGGAAGACATAGGCACTGACGAGGTAGGATCACTGTGGATTGAGTTGAGGAATTGTAAAGACAAGAAGACACTAATTGGTGTTATTTACATACCCCCAAATAGTGCCGGGATGTTAGGTGTAAGTTGCAGCAGGAGTTAAAACTGGCATGTAACAAAGGTAATGTCACTGTGGTGATGGGGATTTCAATATGCAGGTAGACTGGGAAAATCAGGTTTGTTCAGGACCCCAAGAAAGAATGTTTGTAGCATACCTCCGAGATGGATTCTTAGAGCAGCTTGTAATGGAGCCGACCAGAGAAAAGGCAATTCAGGATTTAGTGTTGTCTAATGAATCAGATATGATAAGAGAACTCGAGGTAAAGGAACCGCTTGGAGGTAATGATCATATTATGTTTAATTTTAATTTGCGATTTGAGAAGGAGAACGTTAAATCGGATGTGGCTGTAATGCAGTTGAATAAAGGGGTATATGAAGGCATGAGAGAGAAGCTGGCTAAAGTTGACTGGAAAGGGATCCTAGCAGGAATGAAGGTGGAACAGCAATGGCAGGAATTTCTTGGCATAATCTGGAAGACGCAGGATCGTTTCATTCCAAAAAGGAAAACAAAGATTCTAAGGGGTAGGAGGCAGCCGTGGCTGACAAGAGAAGTTAGGGATAGAATAAAACTTTGGGATAGAATAAAACTTCCGGTGGCGCCATGCAGCAGTGAGAGGCGCAGCATTCAGCCCCGCTCCCGATATTTGCGCTAAAAGCATTAAACCCCTTTAAAGGAAGACGGGACCGTTTTTAAAATACTCACCGGGGATGCCTGACGTCTTAAGTAAGTGACATCACCAGAAATCGCCGCAAAATAACGGGGGAAACCGGCACTTTTAAATAAGAAAAAGGAACTTACCGAAACGACACACGTCAAGACCTCTGACCAGACTGCTTGTTAAAGATTTCCGGAAAACACCTCAAACAACTCCAGAAGGATCTGAAGAAAAATAATTTGAAGGTCAAAGAGTCATTGCAAAATTAAAGCAAAGGTAAAAGAACAGGAACACTCTTTAAGAGAAGCTGTGTCAAAATACTTTGCTGATATGTTACACAAGGAGATTTTCGCACTGGCTACAAGTATGCAGCTCGGTAATAAGCAAGTTATTGAGACAATTGATACTCTAGAGCAACCTGTTGAGGACGTAGAGACCGAGCTAAGAGTAGAAATTGAACGGGTTGAAGAAGATTACAATAAAAAGCTGGAGCCTGTTCTCACTCCTTGCTATTAAAGATCTGGAAATTGCAATGAAATATTTGCCTGAAGCGATGAAGATAATGAAAGAAGATCAATACCGAGTGTCTGGGCAACTGGCTAGAATGACCGACAAATGTTTCGACCTCGAAGCTCGGTCAACACGGCAGAATTTAAGCATAGTTGGAGTGAGAGAAGAGTAGGACACCGGAATGGACCCTCGGGATTTCAGTGCCAACTTACTTAAACAAGTATTCAAGCTCTCTGAAAGACAGAAAGTAGATGTTGCACACCGAGTTCAGAGAGCATACTCGAGGCCAGGAGCCCCACTAAGACAGATTATAGTGAAACTTCACGACATAGCAGCCCTTGAAGACATTATGAAAATAAAATCCATTCGCAAGAAATCTAATGTTTGAAGACTAAATTGTACGATTCTTCAGAGCTTACCCAGCAGAAATGGCGAAGAAACGTGCCATTTTTACAGACACGACTGTTCCTTAAAGGAATTCTGCAATTAAGCTATGGTATAATCTATCCGGTAAAAATGAGGATCACATATAATGACTCGGAACGTTTCTTTACTGATCCAGAAGAAGCATTAACGCGCAAGATGCAACAAAGGACATTTAAGTACATTAAAGGATAAGTAAAATCTCATGGTTATTTAAAGGTTTACCTTATATTTAGAAGGGAAAACTGGGAAAATATGACTTTTTAAATAAATATAAGTACAATGTTGCCGATAAGATAGCCGCCGAATTCACATGTGCTTATCAGCATTGGAATGCAACCTCAAGGACAAGATAGTCTTGAACGAAAGATTTAATAACATTGAACTACGCAGCATATAAAACAAATGAAATGGTGAGGAACGTAATAATTCACTAACAAAAATATATAAATAATTATATACTAATACATAAATAACTGGACTATCTTATGTATTCTAATCTTAAATATACCATCATAACCGAATAATGATTCACTCTTTTTTAAAGTCAAGTAGACTTATGATCGCTAGTTAAATCTGTTGGATTAATATACTAATATACTAAAATATGGGTAATCGAGTTGGGAAGACAAATTCCCAGTTACAGTCAGAACAAATTAATAAGGAATCACAGGCTGGAAGTGAGGGAAACAGCTGGCAATCAGCCAAGATTGCATTTTTGGTTAACCCTTTCCAACCAGCAGATTCTTAATTAAATATAGTGGGGTTTGTATGTTAAGTGAAATACAGTAATTAAATAGTAAATAGTAAATACTTATTCAGTTTAAGACACCAGAAGAACTAATCACAATACTTGTTCGCTGGTGTTCTCTCTGAATATATTACCCGGTTTTTAACTATTCTTTCTTTTTTATAATACTTGTTTAAGGGAACGGAGCTTAATGCAACTTTACATCTACGGAAGGATTCATGATGTTTTCTCCCACCATTGGGTGTTTTTTTCGTACAGTATTGTTTTTAAATTAAATACTGTTTTTTTCACAATTCTCGTGTTATTTAGCACTTTTTTTGAGTTTTTCCTTAAGGGCACATTTTCAAAGGATATACCAACAGCGTTTAGCAGCTATGAGCACACACCCAACACCCAGAAGCTTGAGGTACTGTGTTGCACCATTTGAAAAAAGGCACCAATGTAATTTATAATGCAAGACGACGCGCAAAAGAAAATTGGAGGAATTACGTTTTGTAGCTAGAACATAAAGGGCGCTAACGAGCCAATTAAACGGGTAAATATTCTTGCTCATCACTCAATATCACTCAATGCTGATATTATATTTCTACAGGAAACACATTTCAGTTCAAGCTCAGACCAGGCTGAAGGCAAATTGGATCGGTCAAACATATCATTCCCCCTATCTCTCTAAGTCTCGGGGTACCGCAATTATAATTCGTAAAGGCATACCATTTAAACATAAGAATACCATCGCAGACAAAGAGGGGAGGTATGTCGTAATTACCGGAGAGATACATTCTACTCCATTCACCATGGTAAATATTTATGCTCCTAATTTTGATAATCCGCAAGTCTTTAATAAAATCCTGAATAAAATCTCTGAGTACAAGTACCAAAACGTGATTATTGGGGGAGATTTCAATTGCGTTCTTGATCAATACTTGGATAAATCTTTCCAACAAAGGAGACTTAATATAATGTCAAAATCCATTGAACATTTAAATACATACGTTAAAAAAGCACAAATATAACAGATGTATGGAGGATTGCAAACCCGGCCGGAAGGTAATACTCCTTTTATTCATCAGTACATAAAACCTATAGACGTATCGACTACTTCCTAGTGGACACGAAATTAATTCCCTTTATAACTAATCCTAAATATCACAATAGTGCAATCTCTGATCATTCCCCGTTAACGTTCTTCCTAAAACTAGAAGGAAGGTTTAATAAAAAAATGTTTTGGAGGTTTAATCCCCAAATTCTAAACCACGCAGACGGTTGTATATACTTAACATAACAGATGGAACTTTTCTTTGAGACTAACGATACCCCAGATATTTCACCCTCCCTATTATGGGAATCCTTTAAGGCGTATATTAGAGGATCTATTATTTCATGTCAATAAAATTATATTCAAAATAAAATGAATAGGACGGAACAATTGCAACTAGAAGAACAAATTAGACAACTTGATTTAGAAAACGCGAAAGATCCAACTATAGACAAACACAACAAGATAGCAATATTGAAATTTAAACTAAACCGAATTTTATCTGCAAGAGTTATTAGATTACTACAGATTACAAAACAGGAAAATTTCGAATTTGGCGATAACCCACACGCACTTTTGTCACGTCAGCTGCAAAAAGTAGAAAAGGATCACAATATTCTAAAAGTTAATTCAGATAAAGGCGAATTGCTAATACTGCCTAAAGACATGAACACAATATTTGCTCAATGTTATCAACATTTATATACATCCCAAACATCAACAGACAGCAATAAAATTACAATCTTTCTGGACAGCTGTAATCTCCAAACACTTAATCCGTTGGAACAAGGGGAATTAGGAGCACAGGTTTCAATCAAATAAATAGAAGAGACAATCAACTCACTGAAGAATGGTAAAACACCGGGACCAGATGGGTTCAGTAATGCATTTTATAAAATATTTCACGAGGTAATATCACCACGTTTACACAAGCTTTATTCATATGTATTTAAAGTACAGACACTACAAGAAAACGAGCGCAATCAACTATCGCACTATCAACTATCGATCTATCAGAAAGATAGGGAGATCTAGACGATCCCGGTTCATATAGAGCAATTGCATTATTAAATACAGCTCAGAAAATATTAGCGAAAACTCTGTCCAGAAGATTAAGTAAATACGTTAGTAAATTAATACACGCGGATCAAACGAGGTTCATACCCAAGAGACATTGACGAAGAAGACTTATCAATTATTTCATTAGATGCAGAAGAAGCATTCGACAAAGTGCAATGGGAATACCTCTTCACAGTATTGCAAAACATTCAGATGGGAGAGAATTTCATTTCGTGGATAAAATTACTATATGACAGACCGACTGTTAGAATATTAACCAACCACATACTTTCTCCGAAATTTCACTTATCCAGGGGCAATATACAGGGTCGCGCATTATCACCCCTGATATTGGCCCTTGCGATAGAGCCCCTAGCGGAAAGTATAAGAATACATCCGAATATTCACGGCTATAATACTAAACATTCCAATAATAAAATATCATTATATGCAGATGATGTATTATTATACATTACAAAATCTCAAGTTAGTATGCCAAATATATTAAATCTCATAGAGGAATTCGGTTCTTTCTCAGGATACAGAATAAACTGGAATAAAAGTGAAATAATGGCGGTAAAACCCCAAGAGTCGACACTCCTTTTAAAATTTACTTTTATAATTGCTACAGAAAAAAATAAATATCTGGGTATCCAAGTAACCGGAAATATAATTATTTATACAATGCAAACCTTCTGCCCTTAGCTACTAAATTAAATGCTCTTATTCAATTCTGGAAAACACTTCCTATGTCTTTAATAGGCAGAATAAATGCCATTAAAATGATTTTCCTACCACAAATTCTCTATTTATTTCATTCAATACCGATATATTTCCCTAAAACTTTCTTTAAAAACTTGATTCCCAGATTACAAATTTTATTTGGGATTATACATCACACAGAATTCATAGACGACATTTATGTAAACCCAAATAAATCGGTGGATTGGCGCTCCACAATTTATTGTACTATTATTGGACAACGAATATTTTAAAATGTAATTTACTGGCTGGATAATTCATGTCAACAGGTAGATTGGTTAATAATGGCGAGAGAGGATTGCTCGCGTTTTAACATAAGCGCGATCATTCTCTCCCCAAATAAAGTTGAAGAATACAATATACAAGAAAAACCCGATTATTCATAGCACTTTACGAATCTGGAGACAAGTAAAATTTACTCTTAAACTAAGAAATCTATCTCTTCTTTCCCCAATAGGTAGAACTTAGAACGCTGTCTCTTCTGTCTCCAATAGCTAATAACCCGTCGATCAAACCAGCTATTATAGATTCAACGTTTATTCATTGGGAAATACTAGGAATTAAAAAGGTTGGAAATTTGTACGAAATGGGAAACCTCTTATCATTACAGAAATTACAATCGAAATACAGTCCGAAAGGTAATCACTATTTTAGATATCTTCAAATTCGAGATTAATTGAAAACATATAGCCACGAACACCAAACTATGTTGCGAGATTATACGAAGGTATGAATAGAAACGCAGAGTGAAATAATTTAATATCCTACTTGTAGTATATCCTTCTAAATATAGAACACCATCGTCAGATGTCATTAGAAGAGAGTGGTAACAGGGATTAAGCCTAAAAATCCCCAAAGACAGATGAGAAAAATATCTCCTATATATACATAATTGTTCGATTAATGTAAAACATATTATAATCCAATGGAAAATACTACACAGACTATATTACTCAAAAACTAAATTGTACAATATATTTCCAACTGTATCTCCTATCTGCGACAAATGTCTATCTCAAGAAGCAGATATAACACACTCCTTTGCCACTTGCATACAACTTCATGAATTTTGTAAAGGCATTTTTGAAATCTTCTCAAAATTATTAAAAAATAAAACTGGAACCCCATACAGAATTGATTATTTTTGGAACAGGAGCCTGCTCGGAGCTATCAATATTTCAAAGACATTTCATGAATTACGGCCTGATAATGGCAAAAAACGCATACTTAAATTTGGAGAAAATGCATCCACCCCAACTTAAAATGAGGATCACAAGCATGCCTGAGACGGTACATCTTGAAGATATGAGACTCGTCTTAGCAAGAAAATCTGAACAATTTTTAAGGATATGATCTCCTTTCATTGACTCATTACAAGCATAATATGGTGCAACACAAATTCGGAATTAAACCGATTAACGGACAGGGTGATCGATGTGGTGAGAAACGAAGTAGGTATATCAACACGTTTTGGTCTTTTTTTCTCTTTTTTGAAAATATTTCGTTTTTATTTTTTACTTTTTATTTATTTTTCACGTTTTTCCTTATTCACTCGGCGACTACACTATTTGGTAGATTAGGGGTATACACATTCACTAGCTCTTTCACTCTCTCTCTTTCTTGCTCTTTTTCTCTCTTTCTATTTCATTTTTGTCAAAATTAAAATGGAAGATGTACAATAAATGTATTGTGTCATATGCCGCGGTTTATACCACTGTGCATTGCTTCTAATAAAAAATAGGTTGGCTGCAGAGGTTTTGCTGGGCAATGGCTCTACAAAGCCTTGAGTGCACTGGGCATCAACGGAGTGACAAGGAGAAGGGCCATCAAGAACACCACAGAGGCAGCGGAGAAGGCCTCTAGATGGCTCTGGATCAGGAGAGGAGGTCCCTGGGGAGGAGCGAACGCCACCTGAACACAAATCGTGGTCTGATCAACCACGGATGGGTCGCCTGGGTGAGGGTGTCTGATGTTGAAAGACCCGAAACACCCAATGACCCCAGGTTACATCACTGATGATGTGTTCAGGAGCATCTATCGATGTATTTGTATCAATCACTGTGCTGGTGAAACCAGTGGCGACCAGGAATAGACTGTTTGACAACCAAGAATAGAGTGGTGACGAGTGGAGAGACAGTGGACAGCTCGGAAAGACGGCAATCGGGGCGGGGCGGGTTGGCAGTCCAAACCGCATCTTCTGAGAGGAGGAGACCCAAATCACGCTACAGAAAAACACACGGAAAAATACCCCCAGGGGTGCCCGAGAAGGGGGGGGGGGGGGGGGGGGGGGGGGGGGGGTGGGGGGGGGATGAACACCTCAATTGGACGGATCAAAGATGGACGACTAATGGCAATGGACACCCGACTATGAGTATTAAATGCAGGTGTGGTAAGGTTTGGAAGAACAGCCGAGGCCTGAAGATTCACCAGACACGGATGAAGTGTTTGGAGGGACAGGGAGTGCCACAACGCACAGGTATTTTACCTGGTGAAACGCAGCAGGAGCCGGGCCCGGAATCACCCCATAGAGCCCGACGCCTCCAAGTGGCGCAAATAGTCCCTCGGAACAGTTCTCCGGAGAAAGTTGGTGTCAAATGGCCTCAGGACTGCAAGACGGCAGTCTGGCATCAGTTCGCCGAGGACGTCGACATGGTGCTAGAAGCAACTGCGAAGGGAGACGTGGACCGAAGGCTGCGGACGATGACGACAATCATCATCAGCCTAGCAGTGGAAAGATTTGGAGAAGTGGAGAAAAAGCCAGCCAGAACACCTTTCACCATGAACCAACGAGCAACGAAGATCCACAAGATCCGGCAGGAGCTGAAGTCCCTCAAGAAGCAGTATAAAGAGACCAGGGAAGAGCAACGTCCCCCCTTGGCTGAGCTGCTAACCATCGTGAGGAAGAAGCTGATGACCCTCCGTAGAGCTGAGTGGCACCGAAGACGCCGGAAGGAAAGAGCCAGGAAGCGAGCATCCTTCATAGCCAACCGCTTCGGCTTCACCAAACAACTGCTCGGGCAGAAGCGCAGTGGGAGATTGGCTTGCTCTAAGGAGGAGATCGACCGGCACATCCAGACGACCTACAGTGACCCCGTCTGGCAGCAGGAGCTGGGCCAGTGCAACATCCTGATAAAACCACCCACCAAGGAGTTTGATAGTAGAGAGCCATTCCTGAAATACGTCCAGGACGTTGTGTAGAGAGCAAGATCTGGCTCAGCCCCTAGCCCGAGCAGAGTCCCCTAAAGGGTCTACAAGAACTGTCCCTTGTTACTGAAACGGCTGTGGGAGATCCTGAAAGTCATCTGGAGGAGACGAAAAGTGGTGCATCAGTGGCGATTCGCTGAAGGAGTCTGGATCCCAAAGGAGGAAGATTGCAAGAAGATCGATCAGTTCAGAATCATCTCCTTGCTAAGCGTTGAAGGCAAGATTTTATTCAGCATAGTGGCGAAGCGGCTGACCAACTTCCTCTCCAGCAATGGTTACATCGACAGCTCAGTGCAAAAGGGAGGTTTATCTGGAGTGCCGGGGTGTCTAGAGCATACGGCAGTGGTGACCCAGCTCATCAGAGAAGCCAGGGAGAACAAGGGAGACCTGACAGTGCTCTGGCTTGACCTGACCAACGCCTATGGCTCCATCCCGCACGAGTTGATCCAGACAGTCATGGCCAAGCATCATGTGCCGGGCCAAGTGGCAGATCTCACCCTGGACTATTACAACCAGTTCAGCATGAGAGTCTCATCAGGGTCAGTAACATCAGAGTGGCACAGACTGGAGGTTGGGATTATCACAGGCTGTAACGTCTATGTGATCCTTTATGCCTTGGCGATGAACATGATCGTCAAGTCTGCTAAGCCAGAGTGCCGGGGCCCTCGAACCAAGTCAGGAATGCGCCAACCACCAACCAGAGCCTACATGGACGACCTGACTGTCACCACTGAGTCAGTGCCAGGAGGCAGGTGGATCCTGCAGTGGTTGGAGTAACTGATTGGATGGGCAAGGATGAGGTTTAAGCCAGGAAAATCAAGGTCACTAGTGCTGAAGAAGGGCAAAGTCATGGACAGTTTCCGCTTCAGCATCGAAGGGACACCAATCCCAACTGTCTCCGAAAGGCCTGTGGAGAGTCTTGGCAAGGTGTTTAACAGCAGCCTGAAGGATACAGCATCTGTTCAGGCAACCTGTCAGGAGCTGGAGAGCTGGTTGAGAGCAGTGGACCGGTCGGGGCTTCCTGGCAAGTTCAAGGCATGGATTTACCAGCATAGTATCCTGCCAAGGATACTCTGGCCACTGCTTGTCTACGAAGTCCCAATATCCATCGTGGAGAGATTGGAGATGAAAGTCAGCAGCTTTCTCTGAAGGTGGCTGGGACTGCCCAGGAGCCTTAGCAGCATCGCCCTTTACGGAAATAACACCAAGCTCCAGCTGCCCCTGAAGTCCCTGGAGGAGGAGTTCAAGGTGACTCGGGCCAGAGAGGTGATGCTGTGCAGGGACTCCAGCGACCTCAAGGTGGCTCAAGGGGGAGAAGAATGTGTGGGCGGTGTGGGAGGAGGAGAGAGCACGGAGAAAATACGCGGCAAGAGCCATGGGGGAATGGGGTATCACGAGAAGGGAGGCATGACATAATAATGGGGTGCAGAGGGGTACGGGCTGGAACTGACGGTGCGATGGGATCTCGTTTCTGATCGGAGAGTTTTTGTTCAATATACACCGCGCGACGTTGTGCCTGGCGTTGTCGTGCATGGTTTGATGACGGGCCGTTGTGAACGGTTTGTTCCAGCAGGCGCCCGTCGGTCTGACCATTCCTCATTGGCACCGGCCAGTCGTCAGCATTATTCAACAAGCAGACATGAATTGGTCAGCAATTAATACGCGCTGATGGGTTGCATTCCGATGTTAGATCGTCACATCGACGCGAGACGCTTAAAGAGCCCAACTGTCAAATTACCAGACACGGCTACTCCCCACGGCATTCATGTCCACGTGAGTCTTGCAACGTGTGCAGACTAATGAATCAGGCCTAAAAGAGTAAAAGGAACTCCTCTTAATTCGTGCTGTGGAATATAAAACAAAACCTAGTTCCAGTGTCATCGCTGTTGCAAAGGGCCTGAGCTCAAAGTTGTGTATTCTTCATGCGAGCTTATCCGCTTGTTTTCTTTTCTCTCCAACCCTGTCCAAACCTCATGTGTATTAACATTTTGTGTTTACCAAAACTACAGCTAGAGTGCACAAATTAGGCCGTTCAGCTTCCCATTTACAAGCCGGCAATAAATTTCCATCCACATTAATTCTATATTACCTGCACTTTCGATGGATTGGTGATACCAGTACTCGACTCAAATGTGACGAGACTCTCTGCCTCCACAACTCCTCGAACATTGCGTTCCAGTTACAAACCTTCTGCTTTCCCACACCCCTCTGAATCTTTAATTATACCAGTTATGTTGCATTATTCTGAAAGAGTGAATCTTTCCTAACTTGACGCCCTGCCTGTGTTCATCATTATCAAATCCCTCTTAGCCTCCACGGCTACGAATAATAATCTGAGCAATCTATCTAGCCTCTCCTAATAACTGACAATTAGCGACGCAGGGAACCATAAGGCAAATATCCTCTTCGACTTCGTCAATGCAATTCAGCATTCCTAGATTCCGGCCTGTAGGACCGTATCATGGCTGTGTTGGGACCAAACATTGAGGACCATTGCTGCACAATTTTACCTTAGTGCGGTTTCTAAGTTCATCCATTTTCACTCAAAACCTAACTCGCCGCCATTTACATTTTGTCCCACGGAAATTGAGTATTAATTCTACAAATAACACTGCGAAAACTCCACATCGTCCATCAGCCTTCTCTGTTACCAAGAACAAAATTAATGGTTAATTTAAAAAAAAACAAGAAGTGTTGTACATTCCAAAAGAGAGCGTTATTGAAAACGGGAAGTGTTGAGATAGGTCCTTTGCGAGATCCGATCTGGTTCAAACATTCGACAACAATGCCAGTACTTCAGTCAGACGTGCAACAAATGGTCCTTGGCGTGTGGATCTATGGAACCATTAATGTAGCAGCACTTGCTGCAAACGATAGTGAAGAATTGCCATGATTCATGGGCTTAACCATATACATAAAAAAAATAAAATTATTTATTAGAAGTAGACATATTATAAAATGTAGTTACATATTATAGTAAAAAACTTTTCATATACATCAGTCATACATTATTAAAATTTTCCATTATCAATTACTTCTGCTTCTAGTGTTTTTATTTTTTATAGAAAGAGGGAAAAAGAGAGGGTAGAAAGTTACAAATAAAAAAGAAAGAAAAAAAAACACAACAGAAAAACAAGGGAGGTGGAATGGGTTACCTGTAATACGTCAATGGAGATAGGTTCGTAGGTTATAAAGTATAGCTTTTCATCTGTTCCTGAGTTCAAGTTTCAGTTGGGTCCTCGTGCTGTGCCAATCTATCCCTTCAGATAGTTAATGAATGGAGCCCAAATTTTATGGAAAAGATCTTGTTTGTCCATTAAGACAAGTCTAATTCTTTCTAAGTATAGGGTCTCCGACATTTCCGTAATCCACATTTTAATTGTGGGGGTTGTAGGGCCTTTCCAAAATGTTAATATTAATGTTTTCCCGGTTATTTTACTGTAGTTGAGGAAATTTCTTTGGTTTGTTGTGAGTGTTAAGCTTTGTTCTGATATTCCAAGTATTATTAATTTTGTGTCTGGGTCCAGTTTTGTATTAATAACTTCTGAAGTTATTTCAAAAATATCAGTCCAGAAATGTTTAAGTTTTATACAGTTTGCAAACGTATGTGTTAAATTAGCCTCTAGATGTATACATTTATCACAAATAGGAGAGATTTGTGGGAAGATTCTATTTAGTTTTATTTTAGAGTAGTGTAGTCTATGTAAGACCTTGAATTGTATTAAAGTATGTCTGGCATTTAATGAACATTGATGTATTTGTTGTAAACTTTCGTCCCACATATCTTTCGTGATAGGGTGACCTATTTCATTTTCCCATTTGTATCTATATGGTTCGGTCGGTGGTACCTCGTTGTTTAATAGGGTGTTATAAATATAAGCTATTCGTTTTTCAGTATTAGGATGCTTGTTCAGACATTCATCAAGAATTTCTGATTCCCTATTCCTGTAGACTTGTGTATTAGATTTAACATAATCACTAATTTGTAGATATCTGAAGAAATTATTTGAGTGCAGTCCATAATTCTGTTGTAACTCTTGAAATGAAAGAAAAGTACCTTTCCCATAAAGATGTCCTATATTTTTGATTCCATAATTTTTCCATTGTGTGAAACCTTTGTCCATAAAGGATGATTTGAATAAAGGTTTATTTACAATGGGAAGGCAGAGTGGTATATTATTCAATTTTAAATCTTTTTTTATTTGTTTCCAAATTCGTATTCCACTATGTATTATGGGGTTTTCTTTATAGGTTGTTTTGTGCAGTTTTGTGGGGGCAAATATGATCGGTCCAATTCCAAAAGGTAGCCAGTCTTCCTTTTCCATCATTAGCCAATCTGGTTGTTGATCCATTTCTTCCAGCCAGAAATTCATGTTTTTAATATGGACTGCCCAAAAATAAAATAAGAAATTTGGCAAAGCCAAACCTCCATTTATCTTTGATTTACATAAATGTTTTTTATTTATTCTATGATTCTTATAATCCCAGACAAAACTTGTAAGAATGGAATCGACGTTTTTGAAAAAAGTTTTTGGGATATATATCGGAATTAATTGAAGTAGGTACAGCAGTTGCGGTAAAAAAAAAATCATTTTTATAGCATTAATTCTCCCAAGCATAGAAATGGGGAGTGTTTTCCAGTATTGAATATTCTTATGTAGTTTATTCAGTAAGGGTGGGACATTTAGTTTAAATAAAGAGGGATATGTCTTAGTTACATAGATTCCTAAGTATTTAAATTTATCTTTAACTATTTTAAAAGGGGATTGTTGTATTGTATGCAAATTGAAATTTGTTATTGGCTTGATTTCGCTTTTATTCCAAATAATTCTATATCTCGAAAACTGACCAAATTGAGTTATTAGATTTAATAGGTTTGGAATACTAGTTTCTAATTTTGTAATATATATTAGTATATCATCTGCATATAAGGAGATTTTATTCCTTGTGTCTCTAGTATTGTATCCAAATATTCCTGGATGGTTTCTAACGATTTCTGCTAGGGGTTCGATTGCAAGAGCAAATAATAGTGGGGGTAGTGAGCATCCTTGTTTACAGCCTCTAGAGAGAGATTAAATTTAGTTGATAACATTTTGTTCGTTAATATTCTAGCTGTTGGATTAGAATATAACAATTTAACCCATGTACAGTACTTCCCTCCTAGTTGAAATTTTTCCATCACCGAAAATAAATATGGCCATTCTACCTGGTCAAATGCTTTTTCAGCATCTAACGAGATAATTACTAGCTCTGCGTTAGGGATTCTACTGGAGTATATAATATTAAATAATCTTCTCAGATTATAAAATGAATACCGTTTGGGGATAAACCCTGTTTGTTCGGGATGTATTAATTTGCTGATCACTAATCTCAATCTATTAGATAGAATTTTAGTTAATATTTTCTGATCAGTATTTAAGAGGGCTATAGCTCTGTATGAACCTGGGTCTTCAAGATCCTTGTCCGTTTTTGGTATAAGTATGATTGTAGATTCATTTAGAGTTTCTGGGAGTTTCTGCTGAGTATAAGCGTATTTGTACATTGTCTGTATGCGTGGGGAAAGCAAATCATAATTTTTTTAATAACATTCAGAATTTAGACCATCGGGTCCTGCAGACTTTCCGTTTTTTAAGGATTTTATTGATTCTTCAATGTCTTTTATCGTAATTTCAGCCCCTAGCAATTCTCTCTCTTTCTGATCTAGACCCGCAAACTTACAATTCTGTAAAAATGTTTCCATTCCCGTTGATTGTTCTGTTATTTTAGATGAATACAATTTTTGGTAGTATTGTAGAAATCTATCATTAATATCTTTAGGCAGTGTTAATGTTTCTCCCTTGTCTGTTCTAATTTTGTATATTGTTTTTTCCCCATACAATTTGCGAAGTTGACGAGCTAATAGTTTTTGTGGTTTGTCACCAAATTCAAAATTTAGTTGTTTTGTATGTTGATAAAGTTTTATAACTTGGTCTGAATAAATCTTGTTTAATTTATATTCCAATACTGCAATTTTATTGTGTTTTATCGTGGATGGTGCTGCTGCATTTTCTGTGTCTAATTGCTTTATTTCCATTTCCAGTTTCTGTTGTTTGACCCTATTCTCTTTATTAAAAAATGATTGGGAAGAAATTAATGCTCCTCGTACAAATGCTTTGAATGTTTCCCAAAGAAGGGAAGCAGAGATTTCAGGGCTATCGTTAGCCTCAAAAAACATTTTAATCTGTTTTACTAGGTATTCATTACATGACTTATCTTTTAAGATTTGGGGATTGAATCTCCATTGTGACTGTGTCTCTGCCATTCCGTTTACTTTGATCATAAATGTTAATGGAGCGTGGTCTGAGATTATGATGTTATGATATTGTGAGTTATAGGTAAATGGGATAAGTTTTGAATCTACTAAAAATAGTCTATCATTGAGTAAGTTTTATGTACTGGTGAGTAAAATGAATATTCTCGGCTCGATGGATTTTCAATTCTCCAAACGTCCTTAATATTAGTAGTATTAATGTATGAATTTAAAAATTCACTTGATCGAGATTTTAGTTTTCTTTGAGTTGATGATCTATCCAAACAAGCATCCAAAGTGCAATTTAAATCTCCACCGATTATTAAGTTTTGTTGTGTACCTTCCGGGATATTGTTAAGAATTCTCTTAAAAAACAGAGGGCTATCAAAATTTGGTCCATACACATTGAGGAGAGTCACCTTTTTTAAGTATAACTCCCCTATTATTACAATATATCTGCCTTAAATGTCTTCTATCGTTGATATATGTTTAAAGGGTATACCTTTACGAATTAATATTGCAACACCTCTAGATTTATGTGAGAATGAAGAGTGGTACGCTTTAGCAATCCATTTTGCTTTCAATCTGTGTTGTGCTTCCTTTTTAAGATGTGTCTCCTGGAGAAATATTATATCTGTTTTCAATGATTTTAAATGAGCTAACACTTTGCCTCTCTTGATAGGTTCATTAATTCCCTTAACATTCCAACTACAGAATTTAATTCTTTCACCCCCAATTTTTATATTCATGTCTTGCATCTTGTGATTAAGTGGTAGAGCAGATGATTCAGCACACTCAACCCTACCTTATACTTGAACATCAGGTAGATGAATTTTAGGTCACGTCTGTTTTCCATCCGAACATATCTCCTTAAATAAAATATAACCATATAACCATATAACAATTACAGCACGGAAACAGGCCATCTCGACCCCTCTAGTCCGTGCCGAACACATAATCTCCCCTAGTCCCATATACCTGCGCTCAGACCATAACCCTCCATTCCTTTCCCATCCATATAACTATCCAATTTATTTTTAAATGATAAAAACGAACCTGCCTCCACCACCTTCACTGGAAGCTCATTCCACACAGCTACCACTCTCTGAGTAAAGAAGTTCCCCCTCATGTTACCCCTAAACTTCAGTCCCTTAATTCTCAAGTCATGTCCCCTTGTTTGAATCTTCCCTACTCTCAGTGGGAAAAGCTTTTCCACGTCAACTCTGTCTATCCCTCTCATCATTTTAAAAACCTCTATCAAGTCCCCCCTTAACCTTCTGCGCACCAAAGAATAAAGTCCTAACTTGTTCAACCTTTCTCTGTAACTTAGTTGCTGAAACCCAGGCAACATTCTAGTAAATCTCCTCTGTACTCTCTCTATTTTGTTGACATCCTTCCTATAATTAGGCGACCAAAATTGTACACCATACTCCAGAATTGGCCTCACCAATGCCTTGTACAATTTTAACATTACATCCCAACTTCTATACTCAATGCTCTGATTTATAAAGGCCAGCATACCAAAAGCTTTCTTTACCACCCTATCTACATGAGATTCCACTTTCATGGAACTGTGCACAGTTATTCCCAGATCCCTCTGTTCACCTACATTCTTCAATTCGCTACCATTTACCATGTACGTCCTATTTTGATTTGTCCTGCCAAGATGTAGCACCTCACACTTATCAGCATTAAACTCCATCTGCCATCTTTCAGCCCACTCTTCCAACTGGCATAAATCTCTCTGTAGACTTTGAAACTCTTCTTCATTACCCGCAACCCCACCTATCTTAGTATCATCTGCATACTTACTAATCCAATTTACCACACCATCGTCCAGATCATTGATGTACATGACAAACAACAGTGGACCCAACACAGATCCCTGTGCAATTCCTATGCAATTCCATTCCAAATACAAAATATAATATGATATAAGATTAAAAAAAAAGGTGATAGCAAATAGGGTTAGTAAAGTGTGTAAAGTGTGGGAAGTAAAACAGAAAAGCAACTACAACTACAATTAGTGCAGTTAGTGATAGCACTTAAAAGATTTTAATGTTTTTGTCGAGCTGTGTCCGATAATTCCTCTGGATGATCGACCAATATACCCACCACCCACTGAATGAAAAGGGTTTCCCATCAGTTTCTGCTAATGCATCCCATTTCTCGCATTAAACTCTTGTGTTGTGTTTTGTTGCATCCACGTCATTGAAAAAGACCCTTAACATTCATCGCATTTAAGAAATTTAATATCACATCTCAGGCTCCTGTGCTTCAAGAAACAAAGTGCTCCCACACTATCTTTATAATAATAATAATAATAATAATAATAATAATAATAATAATAATAATAATAATAATAATAATAATAATAATAATAAGAATAATAATAATAATAATAATAATAATAATAATAATAATAATAATAATAATAAAGCTTAATTTAAAACACAGGTCCATATAACACATCATACAGTATAAGGAGATACAAAAATCCATTAAAAATTGCATATTAGCCTATAAAATATACAAGCTATTGCACCAATGCCATCTTAGCCTAGAAGTGAATCTATAGCAGCTTTTCAGAGGGCTGACTAGGGCTTCAATTATGTGATTCTCTGACTTGTCCAGGCGACACATAAAACTAAACATCAGCTGTCTTAAGAGTGCCTCACAGGTTGGCACTCTAGTGGACACAAACAATTGACTGGCACTATGCCACCTAGGGACACGAAGCAGCAACCTCATTGCATCATTGTATGCTACCTTGAGCCTCTGCATACTCTTTTTCTTATAGTAAATGCCCTCGCGTCGAAGGAAAATATGCATAGCAGATTACCGAAATACCGTCTTTAGTGAGTTACCAGAAACGGGATACAATATTCCCAATGGAGCCTCGCCAACTTATTTTCAAATTATAGCATAGGGTTCTAGCTATTGCCAATTTGCCCGGTTGATTAAGATCATGTTCTAATTTTCTAATCATCATCTTCTAATTTCTAATCATCATCTTCACTGCCTACTATATTACATTAGCCTGATTTGCAAACTCACAAATCAAACCCTGTATAATCATGCCCTGTATATTATCACAAAAATCATTTAGCAATATAATTCATTGAAAAAACACGAAAATTAATAGGCCCAGATGCGATCACTGAGGCTCGCCATTAGTCAAGAGCCCGAAATACAAACGTTCCAGTCCTGCAATAATCTTATCTCGTTTTATTTGAGACATTGCTCGTGTTCTCTGTGCTGTTACGACCCCCACCTCCCGCCCAACATTGGAAAAAGCGGTACGACGGTAATTTCAAACGAAAGGATAGATAACTAACGTGCCAAATGCTGAAAAGTGGGAATATTATTGAATCAAGAGTCTTTGACACCCTCAGCTGATTGACCTATTTCTGAGGGGCATGCACAATCACGTATTCTCTCTCATATCACTGCAGATGCCTTGCTTTAACTCTGTTCGGCGAAAATACGCACAGGATCGCCCTGAGCATTTGGTAACGCGGGCAGTTAGTGAGCAGTCCAATTAGTCTATATATATAGTACATAACATAGTGTGTGTGCTTGTCAGTGCATGTGCATGTGTATTTGTGTGCATGTGTGTGAGTGTGTTTTAATTATTTATCATATAAGATATAAACCTATATGAGTATGTTTACATACATATGAACACATGTACGTATTCACCCTGCACTTTTTATTCGTTGTCGTTTATTATATTATTTATTATGATTACATATTGTGTTATGCTCCAGCAAGTAAAAATCTGATTGTTCGATCTTGGACATATTGTAATAAAACATTTTTCACTCATGACTCATTATTGTCATAATTCTCAGTTCAACATAATTCCTGCTTCCTTTATTTCCCATGAAACCTTGTCCGACTTCAGCTTATCAATTGGCCATGGGTATTGGATAACGAATCAATGGGGTTAAGATTTGTTTTTAATGTTGAATCAGTCCGCTGAGCTGCACATGACTTTTATGAAAAGCACAATCGGCTCAAATAACACGCACGCGTGGGAATTGGTCTGCAGCATCGTAGGTTGACAGTACTCTATTCAAGTCATCGGAAATTCTGACAAACACATTTAACATCCCTCAAACATTAAGCATGTTAATGCAGATCGAGAAAGGTGCAAGTTATATTCAGCATTCTTCAAATTCTATCTATAAGCGACCTTGAGATATTAGTAAGCAGATGTATTTCTTCGCCCTGGGAAACGTCAAAGTGGATGGATGAACCAGCAGCAATATTCCGAAGAGAACGACACGCAGGTTTCTCCTATTCGCTTACTGTTCAGGTTCAAGTAATGAGATGAGAACTCGTACCTGATCGAAGAGTTTTTGTTCAATATACACCGCGCTAGGTTGTGTCTGGTGGTATCGTGCATGGATTGATGACGGGCCGTTGTGAACGATTTGTTCCATGAGGCGCCCGTCGGTCTGACCATTCCTCATTGGCGCCGGCGGGTCGTCAGCATTATTCACTAAGCAGAGATGAATTGGTCAGAAATTAATGTGTGCTGAAGGGTGCCATTCCGAGATTAGATCGGCACACCGACGCGAGTCGTTTAAGGCGCCCAACTGTCAAATTACCAGACACGGCTACTCCTCACGGCATTCATGTCCACGTGAGTCTTGCAACGTGTGCAGACTAATGAATCCGGTCTTCAACAATAGTATTAGGAACTCTTCTTAATTCGTGCTGTGGTATATAATACACAACCTAGTTCCAGTTTCATCGCAGGTGCAAAGGGCCTGAGTTTAAAGTTGTGTATTCTTCACCAGAGCTTACCCGGTTGTTTTCTTTTGTGCATTTCTCTTCAAGCCTCGTGTGTATTAACTGTTGGTTGTTACCAAAACTACAGCGAGAGTGCACAGATTTTGCCGTTCAGCTTGCCATTTACAAGCCGGCAATAAACGTCCATCCACATTAATCCTCTATACCTGGGCTTTCGATGGATTGTTGCTACCAGTACTCGTCTCGATTGTGATGAGACTCTTTGCCTCCATAATCCCTCGAACATTGCGTTTCAGTTACAAAACTTCTGCTTTCCCACACCCCTCTGAATCTTTAATTATACCTGTTATGTTGCATTGTTCTGCAAAAGTGATGAGAAAACTTTCCTAACTTGACAGCCTGCCTGTGTTCATCATTATCAAATCCCTCATAGCCTCTACGGCTATGAATACAAATAACTGCAATCTATCTAGCCTCTCGTAATAACTGTCAATTGGTGACGCAGGGAACCATAAGGCAAATATCCTCTTCGAATTCGTCAATGCAATTCAGCATTCCTAGATTCCGGCCTCTAGGACCGTATCGTGGCTATGTTGGGACCAAATATTGATGACAATTGCTACACAATTTTACCTTACTTCGGCTTCCGAGTTTATCCGTTTCCCCAAAACCTAACTCGCTGCCATTTACATTCTGTCCCATGGTAATTGAGTAGTCATTCCCCAAATAACAGCCCGACAACTCCATATCTTCCATCAGCCGTCTCTATTACAGAGAACAAAATTAAAGGTTCATTAAAAAAACAACAACAAATTGTTGTACATTCCAGAGAGCGTTATTGTAAACGGGGTGTGTTGCAACAATGATCTGGGGAATTCGGTCAATGACATGTGACATATATTCGCGCCGTAGCCTTTACTCTTCTTTAGATGCATTGCAGAATTGGATGTGGATATAGATATTACTAACTGTGAGTTTATGGATGGCATGTATATCGTCAACGTTGTTCATAAAGAGAAGGATACACTCGGGCTACAAGTTCAAGTTCAAGTTCAAGTGAGTTTATTGTCATGTGTCCCTGTATAGGACAATGAAATTCTTGCTTTGCTTAAGCACACAGAAAATAGTAGGCATTTACTACAAAACAGATAAATGTGTCCATATACCATGATATAAATATATACACACATGAATAAATAAACTGGTAGTGCAAATAACAGAAAGTGGTTGCTAATAATCAGAGTTTTGTCCGAGCCAGGTTTAATAGCCTGATGGCTGAGGGGAAGTAGCTATTCCTGAACCTGGTTGTTGCAGTCTTCAGGCTCCTGTACCTTCTACCTGAAGGTAGCAGGGAGATGAGTGTGTGGCCAGGATGGTGTGGGTCTTTGATGATACTGCCAGCCTTTTTGAGGCAGCGACAGGATAAGATACATCATATGGTAGGCTGGTTGTTGCGTGAAATATGCTTCCGATAAATTGAGATAGGTCCTTTGCGAGATCCGATCTGGGTCAAACATTCGACACCAATGCCAGAACTTCAGTCAGACGTGCAACAAATGGTCCTTGGCGAGTGGATCCATGGAGCCATTAATGTAGTAGCACTTGCTGCAGACGATAGTGAAGAATACATATGAGTCATGGGCTTTCCCAAATACATTTTTAATGTTCTTATGGAGCTGTGTCAGATAATTCCTCTGGATGCTCGACAAATATACCCACCACCCACTGAATGAAAACGCTGTCCCATGAATTTTTGCCAATTCATTCCATTACTCGCCTTAAACTCTTGTGTTGTGTTTTGTTGCATGCTCGTCCTTGTAAAAGACCCTGAACATTCATCTTATTTAAGGTCTTGAATATCACATCTCAGGCTCTTGTGTTTTAAGAATCAAAGTAGTCCCAACCTTTCCTTATACCAAATGCCCCCGCGTCGAAGGAAAATGTGCATAGCAGATTACCGAAATATTTTCTTTAGTGGGATACCAAAAACGGGATACAATATTCCAAATGGAGCCTCGCCAACTTATTTTCAAACTATAGCATAAGGTGCAAGCTGTTGCCAATTTGCCCAGTTGATTAAGATCCTGTCAATTTTTTTGAGCAACAACTTCACTGTCTACTCTATTACGGACGTTAGCATACGATTGTGTGACGGCATTCAAATCATTGTGTCCAGTATTGCTAACCTTCCGTAGAAAGGATGTCGTTAATCTGCAAATAATGCATAGCGCTGTTAGCAGAATGTTGCTTAGACGCGAGCATTTGAGCTACAAGGAAATGTTGGGCTAATAAAACTTTGTTTCTTGAAGTGCAGGGAATTGAGATCTTAAAGACAAGATAAATTATATGCTTTCAAGGGTTATATTTTACCAATATATGTGTATCACGAAAGAGGACAAGGGTGTAAGGCGAGAGGAGGAGTGATTTCGCAGAAAACAAAGAACTAAACTTTGCACAAAGTGGGTGGGGGATATATTGTTGAACGTGTGGATGTATTAACCAAGGTACACAACATTGCTGGAGAAACTCAGCGGGTGCAGCAGCATCTATGGAGCGAATGAAATAGGCGACGTTTCGGGCCGAAACCCTTCTTCAGACTCCAACTGTATTAACCAAGACAGGACCTTAACAACATTAAAAAACGGATGTGTACTTTAATAGTGTATATTCTACACTGTGGTCTATACATTTTTCTGCTATGTTTATGTCTCCATGCATCTAGGTGCCAAGGGTACTCTGTACATCCATCTTGGCTGGAATTATCCGTTTGCGGCACATGTATTACCCAGAACATTTCCCTCAAACAGTAGAACTAACATTTGTGCCATTCATAAACACAGCTCCAACCATCCGCGTCGCGATCCAAGTTACTAATGCATTTAAAGACGAGCGAAGGTAAATCCTTGCCTGAAACCACTCGCCACAGTCTTCAGATCATCTAATAAAAGGCGGTTGATAAATGTGAGGGTATCCACTTTGGCGGCAAAAAAAAAAAGGAGCAGATTGTTATCTCAATGGGGTTAGGTTAGGTAAGGGGGAGGTACAGCGAGAGCTGTGTGTCCATGTGCACCGTTCACTGGAAGTCGGCGTGCAGGTGCAGCAGGCAGTGAAGAAAGCTAATGGAATGTTGGCCTACATAACAAGAGGATTTCAGTATAGGAGTAATTAGGTTCTTCTGCAGTTTTATACGGCTCTGGTGAGACCACATCTGAAGTATTGTGTACAGTTTTGGTCTCCTAATTTGAGGAAGGACATCCTTGTGATTGAGGCCGTGCAGCGTAGTTCACGAGATTGATCCCTGGGATGGCGGGACTGTCATGTGAGGAAAGATTGAAAAGACTAGGCTTGTATTCACTGGAGTTTAGAAGGATGAGGGGGTTCTTATAGAAACATATAAAACTATAAAAGGACTGGCCAAGCTAGATGCAGGAAAAATGTTCCCAATGTTGGGCGAGTCCAGAACCAGGGGTCACAGTCCTAGAATAAATGGGGAGGTCATTAAAGACTGAGGTGGGAAAAATATTTTCACCCAGAGAGTTGTGAATGTATGGAATTCCCTTCCACAGGGGCAGTGGAGGCCAAATCACTGGATGGAGTTAAGAGAGAGTTAGATAGAGCTCTAGGGGCTAGTGGAGTCAAGGGATATGGGGAGAAGGCCGGCACGGGTTATTGATACGGGACGATCAGCCATGATCACAATGAATGGCGGTGCTAGCTTGAAGGGCCGAGTGGCTTCATTCTGCACCTATTTTCTATGTGTCTATGATCGAAATCTGCAAATTACCTGGACCGCGGTGTTATTAAAACAAATATTTCCCCGTTGAAGTGTCATTGTTTGTAAATTGTAGTGAGATGTGGGCGAATATGGTTAAATGTTCCATTACAGCTGGGGTGCCGTTTTAGGACCGGCTCGCCACACAGCTGAATTGCAAATGAATCAGAGGATCTAGAGTAGTTTTGTAACAATCTCCCTTGAAACTGACCATGTCACTTATCAGGTGTGGTCGGATAGGCTACTGTTATTTTTGTCTACAGCCGTGGAAACCTTGGTAGACGTGAGGAACATGACAGGTTAATTACAATTTAGTAGGGTGTGAGAAGAGG